>NW_025978651.1:0-6429 GCF_021869965.1 Rhincodon typus | reverse complement strand
GGCCTAGACCCTTCATCAGAAAAAGGGTCTGATGAAGGGTCTAGGCCCGAAACGTCAGCCTCTCTGCTCCTATGATGCTGCTTGGCCTGCTGTGTTCATCCAGCCCTGCACCTTGTTGTCTCGGATTCTCCAGCATCTGCAGTTCCTACTATCTCTGGCCCAAATAACTGCTCTGGGGGCACAAGTTCAAAACCCACCATGGCAGTTGGTGGAATTCAAAATCAATTCATGAAATTGGAATTGAAAGCTAGTCTCATTGATGGTGAAACTATCATCAATTGTAAAAATCCATCACATTCATTAATGTCCTTTAGGAAAATAAATCAGTCACCCTTTCCTGCATTAGGCCTACATGCAACTCCAGACCCACAGAAAATATGGGTGATTCTTAACTGCCCTTTGAAATAGTCGAGCATGACAATCAGTTCAAGGGCTATTAAGGATGGGCAACAAATGCTCAAATGTTAGATGTCCAAATCCTATTTAAAAAAGGTAACATTCTGACATTTACACCGCTCCAGGTTCACTTCTGATTTGTCAATTTTAAATTTTTAATTAATTTTAAAGTTATCATCCTGGTTTGCAAATGCCTTCATGGTCTCTCCCCTCCTTCTCCATCACTGTCGCTTTCCCTGCCTCCGTATCGCTCTGAGGTCTCTCTGCTCCTCTGCTTCTGACCTTTTTGCACATCCTGATCTTTGTTAATGCTTGGATTCCTACATCACCCTCCCAAGAAAATGTTCTCAGTGAAAAAACTATTCAGCTCCTCCAGCCTATTCCAACACTTGATTAGATCATAGCCGAATTTACCACTGGTGATTTATATTTCTTAATATCAACAAAATCTTTCACAATTAGTTCTGAAACTTTCAGCTGGTCCCAACATTCACAGCCTTTCGGGGAGAGAGTTCCAGATGTCAGTTCAGTGCCAAGCCCTAGCTCTCTCCCCTAATAATGTTCTGATCAAGGTATTTTGTTTCAAACTAAAGAAATTTGTTTTTGTACCAAATACCTTGTTTTTATTCATTCATGGGATGTGGGCATCACTGGCCAGGCCAGCATTTATTGCCCATCCCTAATTGCCCAAACCACGTTTCTGTGGGTCTAGAGTCATATTTAGGTAAGGATGGCAGTTTCCTTCACTGAAGGATATTAATGAACCATATGGGCTTTTCATGACAATCAAACATGGTTTCATGGTCATCATTAAACTCTTAATTCTTGAACTTTATTGAACTCAAATTCCACCATGGCAGGATTCAAACCCAGGTGCCCAGAACATTACCTGGGTCTCTGAATTAACAGTCCAGCAATAATACCACTAGGCTGTCACCTCCACATTTGTACCAAATACTTCTGGAATAATGTCTCAACAGTGCAGCCAACAACTTGGAATGGCAGGTTACAGGCTATTTGCATATTTGGTATCTGTCCAATTGTTTTTAATGAACATAGGAAACACTCACTACTGGTTGGTCTGTATGTACTTAACTGCACAAGATTCAGTGAACGTTCATAAAGATAAAGGTTACACAGGGTGCTGTCTCTCTAACTTATGGCCTAGACCCTCATGGTTCTTCAAGCTTCCAGCTATAAAATGGCAAAGAATAGTAACTGGTAAAGGATCAACAAAAGTTCATCAAAAAGGGAAAAACAGAATATAAGAACCAGGAGCAGGAGTAGGCTATCTGACCCTTCAAGTCTACTCTGCCATTCAATAAGATCATGGCTGATCTTTTCGTAGCCTCAGCTCCACTTACTCTCCCACTCACCATAACCCTTAATTCCTTTACTGTTCAAAAAATTATCTAACTTAGCTTTAACAACATTCAATGAAGAAGCCTCAACTGCTTCACTGGGCAGGGAATTCCACAGAGTCACAACCCTTCGGGTGAAGAAGTTCCTCCTCAACTCAGGCCTAAATCTGCTCTCCCTATGCCCTCTTGTTCCAGTTTCACCCGCCAGCAGAAACATCCCTCCTGCTTCTATTCCCTTCATAACTTTATGTGTTTCTATAAGATCCCTCACATACTTCTAAATTCCAATGAATATAATCCTAGTCTACTCAGTCTCTCCTCTTAAGACAACCCTCTCAACTCTGGAATCAACCTAGTGAAACTCCTCTGTGCCCCCTCCAGTGCCAGTGCATCCTTTCTCAAGTAAGGAGACCAAAACTGTACACAGTACTCCAGGTGTGGCCTCACCACCACTCCATACAGCTGTAACATAACTTCCCTGTTTTTAAACTCAATCCCTTTAGCAATGAAGGACAATATTCCATTTGCCTTCTTAATTACCTGTTGTACCTGCAAACTAACCTTCCACATTTCAAGCATAAGGACACTGGGGTCCCTCTGCACAGCAGAATGCTGCAATTTTTTACCGTTCAAATAATAGTCCTTTTTATTGTTATTCCTACCAAAATCGATGACTACACATTTATCAACATTGTATTCCATCTGCCAGACCTTTGCCCACTCACTTAAACTATCTGTATCCCTCTGCAAATTTTCAGAATCGCCTGCACCTTTGCTTTATCCCCAAGAGTACACTAAACATTAATCTAAAAACAAAGAGCAGGAACTTTTCTAAGTTTATGAAAAGGAAGGAGCAGCTAAAGTGCATATTAATCCCTCGGAGGCATCATAGAGAATGAGGAAATGGTCAAGACATTGAACAAATATTTTATATCTGTCCTCAAAGTAGAAGACAGGAATTAATTACTAGAACCAGAGAGTTACGGTGAGGATAATCAGTGAGAAACTTAAGGTAAGAGAAAAGGTATCAAAAAAGCTTGAATTAAAACCTGACAAATTTCCAGTATCTATATCCTGGAATTATAAAAGAGAGAACTGCAGTAATAGTCAATATGCTGGTTACACTTTTCCAGAATTCCCTGGATTCTTTAATAGGCCCAATGGATTGGAAACTATCAAAGGTGATTCTGCTATTCAAGAAAGGAAGGAAGGAGAAAATAGGAAACTATAGATCAGTTAGTCAGTCATTTGGAAAGTACTGAAATCTCTTTATTGAGGAAGTCTTAACAATAAACTTTGAGAATCATAGTATGGCAGACAACGGAAAATCATAGTTGACAAATTTATTAGAGTCTTTAGAAGATGTAAATAGTAGGGTAAAGAAAGAGATGCTGTGTACTTGACATGCTAAAAGACATTGAATAAAGTGTTGCATAAAAAGGTCAATACACAATATAAGAACTCCTGGAGGTCATATATTAACACAGATAGAGAATTGGTTAATGGACAGGGATAAACTGTATTTTCAAGTTGATAGGTTGTGACTAGTGCAGTGCTGCAAAGGTCAGTGCTTGGTCCTCAGCTATGAACAATCGGTATTAATGACTGGGACGACAAGACCGAGGGGAACATATGCAAATTTTCAGATGATAAAACTAGGTGGGTTCACTAAGCTGTGAAAAGGACACAGAGTCCACAGACAACAAGGTGTAGAACTGGATGAACACAGCAGGCCAGGCAGTATCAGAGGAGCAGGAAAGCTGATGTTTCGGGTCTGGACCCTTCTTCAGAAACCTTCTTCTACAGAATCTGCAGGTTGTGATTGGGCTTTAGGGTGGAGATAGCATTATGTAGTGAAGTGCAAGCTTATTCACTTTGGTTAAAAAAATGCTAGAAAAGCAATGCTTTTTAAAAATTTTAAGTGCTGATTTTCACAGAATCTTAGGAGTATACTCATACAAGAAAAATGGCATGGAGGTACAGCGAGTGATTGGGAAGGTAAATAACAAGTTGGTCTTAAATGCAAAGGAGTTGGAGAACAAGAATCAGGAAGTCTTGCTAAAACTATACAGGTGAGACCACATCTGCAATACTGTGCACAGTATTGGTCTCCATATTTAATAAAACACATATTTCCTTAAAGTGCTGGTGTACAGACTAGTTGTAGTCACCACACTTGTGGCCTGCAGTGAGACCCAGACTGTGTATCAGCTACGAGCAACAGTATAAGAGAAATTCCATCAGTAATACTTCCGCCACATTCTCCAGATTTAAAGGGAGACTGTCAACCAAATGCCAGTTTGCCTCTTGAAGCCAGCTCTATTAGCATTCAGATAAAACTCCTGCAAGATCAACTTTGGTGGAGGGCGGCTCAGTGGTTAGCACTGCTGCCTCATAGCACCAGGGACATGGGTTCGATTCCGTCCTCAGGCGACTGCCTGTGTGGAGTTTGCACATTCTCCCCGTGTCTGTGTGAGTTTCCTCCAGGTGCTCTGGTTTCCTTCCACAGTCCAAACGTGTGTAAGTTAGGTGGATTGGTCATGCTAAATTGCCCACAGTGTCCAGGGATGTGCAGGCTAGGTGGGTTAGCCATGAGTAATGCAGGGTTACAGGGATGGGGTGGGTTGGGGTGGGATGCTCTTTGGGGGAGGGTCGGTGTGGGCTGAATGGCCTGCTTCCACACTGTAGGGAATCAATGAGTAGACACTGAATCTGGATGGCCAAAGAATATCTCCTGCATAATGTCATGTTTTGTCAGCTCTCAAATGGCCAGTGTTATGGAGAGGACAAAGAAACTGCTTCAGACACACTATGAAGTGCAGCAGCATTGACGTTGACAGTGAGAAGTTTGTTACCAATTGTTTAGATGGTGACAACTTGTCCATCAAGCCAGATCATAGTTTGAGTCCCAGTGTCTTATTGATGAGGCAGAGGAGTGGAGGAGAAGACAAGTAAAAAAAGCACATCCTGCATACTGAGTCCCACTATATCGGGGCACATCCTGTCCGAAGTGCTCAAAGATCTACAGCTTCGAAGTCAGCCTGTTCAGTCACATGATAACCCATGACTCATGACTCTGAATAGGCTGGTGGGATATCCCCTAAAAGGCCCACAGGGAATCATTAGTTAGATTCATAGAATCCCCATAGTGCCGATAGAGGCTGTTTGGTCCATCAAGTCTGCATCGAAACTCCGTTGATCATCCCACCCAGACCCACCCCCATAACCCCGCATTTCCCATGGCTAATCCACCTAGTCTACATATTCCTGGACACTACAGGGCAATTTAACATGGCCAGTCCACCGATCTGCACATCTTTGGACTGTGGGAGGAAACTGGGGCACCCGGAGGAAACCCACACAGACACGGGGAGAATGTGCAAACTCCACGCAGACAGTCACCCGAGGCTGGAATCGAACCTGGGTCCCTGGCGATGTGAGGCAGCCGTACTAACCACTCAGCCAAAATCTCCTTGTGGAGCTTGTTGAGTACAGGTTCCCTTGGTAACAGGCAATGGCCTGTGCAGCTGAAACTCATGTTAAGATCATAGAATTCCAACAGTGTGGAAATAGGCCATTCGACCCAACAAGCCCACACCGACCCTCAGAACATCCCTCCCAGACATATCTCCCTATAACCGAACTAATCTACACATCCCTGAATACTATGGGCAATTTAGCATGGCCAATCCAATTAACCTGCACATCTTTGGATTGTGGGAGGAAACCAGAGCACCTAGGTCTCTGTCGCTGTGAGGCAGCAGTGCTAACCATTGAGCCACTGTGCCATCCCAAGCCGGTTAACTGAGGGCTTAGCAGAGGATTGCAAGGGGCTCTTGTAGTGCGGTGGTGGTGTCCCTGCTACTAAACTGAGAGATCTGGGTTCAAGTTATCCCTGCTCCCGAGATGTGTAATAATATCTCTGAGCAGGATGATTAGGAAAATAATACAGACCCAGGTTGTAGTTGATATTTAAAAACAGATTTAACAAAAGTCATGGTGATTTCATGGTTGGAAAACCATTCAGTTTTGAGTGATAATATGTATGGATGTATCAAGAAAAGAATAAAACAGACCTAGAACTGTCTGTCCCAGGTTGGCATGGGCCTACATACACCATGAATAGTGGCACTGTTTGGCATTCAACAATAAACGATGTTCCTTTCCAGTCAGGCTTCCCGAGTTATTACAACCAGTCTCCTTAAATTGAAGGACATCTGCTAACAACATTGAACTGGCAATGAATAAAGGTTCACTTGATTGGACCCTGGGAATGAGAGTGTTCTCCTACTATGACAGACTGAGTAAACTGGGTCAACACTTTTTGCAGCTTAGAAGAATGAGAGGTGAGCTCAGTGAAACATGAAAGATTTGGAATGACTCGACAGGATTGATACTGAGAGGTTACTGCGCTGGTTGAGGAAACTGAGACATGGAGATGAGGAATCAGGGATTTTGGGAGTAAGTGAGAGAGGTGGAGTTAAGGGTGAGGATCTGTAATGGCTGTACAGAATAAAGAAACATGCTTGAATATGGCCACCCCTTCATAATTATTGTATTATTATGTGTCCTAACCAAATCCAACTGTCTTAACTTCAGAGCTGGTAGGAACTATTGATGCTGGAGAATCTGAGATAACAAGGTGTAGAGCTGGATGAACACAGCAGGCCAT
>NW_025978650.1:0-6429 GCF_021869965.1 Rhincodon typus | reverse complement strand
TTGGGCCTAGACCCTTCATCAGAAAAGGGGGAGGGGAAGGGGGTTCTTTCTGATGAAGGGTCTAGGCCCGAAACGTCAGCCTCTCTGCTCCTATGATGCTGCTTGGCCTGCTGTGTTCATCCAGCCCTGCACCTTGTTGTGCTGGAAAAGCTCAGCAGGTCTGGCAGCATCTGTGAAGGAGAAAACAGAGTTAATGTTTCGGGTCCGGTAACGCTTCCTCAGAACTGATGACGGTTGGAAAAACGTCAGTTTATATGCTGAAAATAGGGAGGTGGGTGGGGTAGGGAATAAACGATAGGATAGAGCCCAAAGAGAGAGAAAGACAGTTGGACAGACAAAGGAGTTGCTAACGATCAGGCTGGGAGGGTGAATAGTTGTTAATGGGGACTGTTAGTGACTAACAGGGGGTGTGTAATGGCAGGCTATGTGGTAACAAGGCCTGGTGTGTGGGGTGGGGGGCTGGGACATGGGAGAGTTTAGGCCCTAGAATTATTGAACTCAATATTGAGTCCAGAGGGCTGTAGGGTCCCCAAGCGGAAAATGAGGTGTTGTTCCTCCAGCTTGCGTTGGGCTTCACTGGAACACTGCAGCAAGCCAGAGACAGAGATGTTGGCCAGGGAGCAGGGTGGTGTGTTAAAGTGGCAGGCAACAGGTAGTTCAGGGTCTTTTTTGCGAGCAGAACGTAGATGTTCTGCGAAGCGGTCGCCAAGTCTACGCTTTGTTTCCCGAATGTACAGGAGACCACATTGTGAGCAGCAAATGCAGTAGACTAGATTCTGGGAAGTGCAGGTGAAGTGTTGCTGCACCTGGAAGGTATGTTTGGGCCCTTGGATACTGGGGAGGGAGGAGGTAAATGGGCAGGTGTTGCACCTTCGTCAGCTACAGGGGAAGGTGCCGTAGGGCTATGGGGAGATTTCAGGAATGTTATCAAATATTACTGGCATTGTTTACTGCATACTCTTGCAATGGCGGGTTACATGCAGCACATATTGAAACAGTCGGTATATAGATACATGCCTGTACATGGAGTGTGCACAGTATTGGAAATAGTGGGATACACAGGATATATTCTAGGTCACAGTCTAGGAAATACATGATGGAAAATAATGGTGTATATCAAGGCTTGCAAATTTTTAAATCCAGGCTTTGCCAGTCTGAAAACTAATGAGATCAGCCACGACAGAATTTTCCATCCCTGACCTTTCACTCCAAAATGAAATTCCAAAGGAATGCTGGTTTAGTAAAAACTGCTGGAGCACAGATTTTGAGAAATCAGATGCGAAAAGGCCAAACGATAAACTTGCAGTGACTTTTCTCTTGTAGAGAACCTCATTAAGGAGTGAGCAGTACAGCCAGTTAAACACAGCTCCAGCTGTGCTAATAAAGACAAGAAGCATGTACATCACCATATTACTTACAAAACAGAATGCATTACCTCCAATGTTTACGCTAGTGTTCTTTCTCTTTAGGAGATGTTAGTTGGAGGCTCCATCTGCCTTCTCAAGTGGGCACACAAATTTCCACAGCAATATGCAGAACAAACAGAGGGCTTGTAAAACAGTATCCTGGAAAATATGTATCCTTCCACCAACATTGCCGAGAAAATGATAATCTGGTCGTGATTACACTCCTGTTGATGGGATCTTGACATGCCAAAGCAGATGCATGCAGCACTTATATATTCATTCATGGGATGAGGGCATCGCTGGCTAGGCCAGCATTTATTAACCATTCTTAACTGCTCACAGGGCAATTGAGTCAACCACATCGTTGTGTTTCTGGAGTCACATGTAGGCCAGACCAGGTAAGGATGGCAGTTTCCTTCCCTCAAGGACATTAGTGAACCAGATGGGCTTTTCTGACAATGGATTCATGGTCATCATTTGATTCTTAATTCCAAATTCTTAACAAATTCAAATTCCTCCATCTGCAGGGATGGGATTCAAACCCAGGTCCCCAGGACATTACCTGGGTCTCTGGATTGACAGTCCAGTGGCAATACCACCAGGCCATCGCAAAACTTGTTGCAATACATCAGTGACTACACATCTAAAGTACTTCATTAGTTGTGAAGCACTTTGGAATATGCTAGGTTTGTGAGTATAAATGCAAGCTGTTGTTGTAAAAATTCTCTCTCCATAATGTCTATCCGTCTTTCTATTTTAAGATGGATTACCTTGATCCCGTTATATTTGCGTTAGGATTTTGCCATTCACGCAAGAGCTAGTGACTATGCAGTTTCTTGGTGCGCCCAGCATTGGCGAATAGATTTGTCAGTTCTCATTTGAATTGCTGCTTTTTCCTCTAAATAACAGTTATCAATTTTCAAAATAAGTACGTTTAAAAATGGTTGCACCTCAAACTAACACAATTAGTTGCATCCATTTCATTCTGTGTCTTTTGGTACTTTCATTAAAAAAGGTTTTATTTGAGGGCCTCAGGCTTGACAGGATATTTTTATCCTCTGCACTCTGAGCATGTGCAGCTTGTGGAAAATTCCAGAAAGGAATCTGGGCATTAGCAGAATTTAATGGTTCCTTCTCATTTTGACGTTTCCTCGTTTCTTTTTATATCCTAAAGATTTTGAGGCTCGAGTCCTCAAAGCTTTCACTCTAGGCCGGTGGTGAATTCACATAAATATTTTACAAGCTTCCTTATTGGTTGTGACTTCTGTAGGAAAGCTGAAGTGGCATAAATGCACAGAGAGTGTAAAAAGAACTGTCCATTTTAGAGATAGTAGGAGCTGCAGATGCTGGAGAATCCGAGACAACAAGGTGCAGGGCTGGATGAACACAGCAGGCCAAGCAGCATCAGAGGAGCAGAGAGGCTGACGTTTCGGGCCTAGACCCTTCATTTTAGTTCTGGAGAATTTCTTTCTCAGCCAATCGCTTTCTGTAGTACACATTCACTTTAAAACAAATCTTTCGGACCATTTTTTGATCCATTCTTCACTAAAAGGCTTGCATAGCTCTGGAACTTGCTTCCTCAAAGGGCTTACAGTCTACTGGAGTTTGTAGATACATTTTCGTGAAGTAAGCACTTCGAGAAGAATGGAGCATAGGTAGTTAAATGGAGTTGAAGTACGGGTCAGCCATTATTGAACTGAATGGACTCCAGTGACTGAGTCACCTACCCTGTTCCTACGTTTCCTTAATTTTTTTTAAACATAAAAGCCTATATCCATCAGTCAGCCAACACCACAAATATGCAGTCGCCACAGAATATGATTTAAATCTTTAGAAGTGCAACAAACAAACAGGCATGTCAATGGAGACCGACTTGACCAATCTACCAGCAACATAAATCAAAACTGAAAGGCAATTTTGGACAGTGGTGAAGACTTACGCGAAGTCGCCCTCAGACTTGGCAAATGGGGACACAGTGTTTGGACGAAGTACGACAAACCAAATGGAACTGAGGAGTCGTTGTTGGACTCGAAATGTTAACCATGTTTCTCTCTACACAGAATGCTGCAGCCGGACATGCTGAGTTTCTGCAGTGTTTTCGGTTTTCAGTTTCAGATTTCCAGCAGGAACAAGCCTTCCTCTCAACCAGCGGGACAACAAAGATCTGCTATTGTTGATGCTCTGCACAGGAAGGGATTACAGAGCTCCTCATCAAATTGGGGAGCACAAAGCCGGCCTCAGTAAAAAAATTCACAGGCAGCCTCCAGGAGGCCCATGTTCGTACATTGCAACCTTTGCCCTAGGATATTTGATTTACTGGTATTTGATTTTTTTTGCTTCCAACAATACCAATGAAATCAGTCAACATCCAAAGACAGATTATCTGCTTAACTGATTGATTTATAGAACCACACAATGTACAAATTGGCAAAACTATTGTTGCTCACAACAATAGCTGAATCATCCTCTATTGTGGCTAAGACTTGTGGTGTCACTCTCCGCAGCCATTAACTGAGATGCAGCGTGAAAGATAAATGCTTCGTGACATTGATATTTTAAAAAAACACAAGTAGTTAACATATGACACAACAGAAAAGAACAGCAACAGGAAAAAGTGATCTCATTCTAACTCGATTCTGAAATGTTGCTGTTCCCCCTTCTCCTAGCTTGTGCCCTCCTGTAATGAGGGCCTCGCCAGTTTCCTGATGTATTGAGATGTAATCTGATTGAGGTGTTTCAAATGCCGAAAGGATTCTGTAGGGTAATTGCCGAAAAACCTCTGCTGCGGGAATCGAGAACCGAGGAGCGCAGGATTGAATTAGTGCTAGTTGATTCAGAACTGAAATCCCAGGAAGTATCTTTTCACACAGATGGTAATGAGAATCTCTCTCCCTAAATGCTATGGATGCTGGACCTCAACTGAAGTGAAGACTGAGACTGATCAGCTTTTGTTGGAAAACAGCGCTAAGTTGGGTGAATGGTTTGAGCTAATTAAATACTCTAGTGGAATTGGTTTAAGTGGCTAAATGGTCTATTCCTGATCCTATTTTTCCTGAACAACTACTGAGGTAAAAACTCAGCCATTACATAAATAACGAGCTTTGAACGTCCTGCGTGATAGTTTTCTATGGGTGCAGTCTCGCGTTGACATTAACCTGCTGGACAATCTACAGGGGTGGTTTCTCAACAATGAGGACTGTCACAGTATTTTGAGCTGAATCGCCCATTAACACAGCTATCCTGCCTATACAAGCAGCAGTGAGAAATGTTCTGGCCCCCCAGCAAACACCAGAGCCCCCAGGCCAGACCCCCCACAACTTTCCCAAGCCAACGGCACTGATAAATACTCCTCTTACATCCCCTCCTTGCCCACCAGAGATTAGGATATCAAACCTCATCAAAGAAAGGAGGCTTCAATTCCCTTGGGCATCAGTGGGAAACCTGAGGTAGAAACCAGGCTGACCCACTCTACCAACCACTATTCAATTCTGGTTTATACATTCAAGGGACTAAGCCCAGTTTAATGACAACACAGTTAGAAGATACTACTTGTGATATGGGATGACTTTTTGTGGCTATGTTTACGTCTCTACTTCCTAGTCATGCCAAATGCTCAGTTTTCTAAGTATCTCATTAATAATAAACCAAGCTAACTTTAGAACTACTGGCATGAAGAGCATTTGTCCCCTTTCTCTGTGTAAAACGTTTCATTCCTTTAACACAAAAACACAGGAAAACTGGAGGAGCAAGCCATTTAGCGCATCGAGTCTCTGCCATCTCACTTCATCATGGCTGACCTGGGGCATCAACTCCCCACTCCATACCCCTTGATTCCCTGAGGGATTAAAACTCTCTCCATCCCAGCTGAGTTAACTCCACGAAAGGTGGTATCCCATCACCAAGTCGCCCTTTATTTACACGTGCCTTGTACATGACACTGATCCAGTTAGCTCACAGCCAGCTCCTAGAGTGAGGAGAACCCCTGACACTCCTATTTATGTCTGTCAGCCAGGACCCCATGATTGGACCAGATTAACAGCCTCAGTCTGGGAACTCATACTCTAAGAGGTCCAACCAGGCTGACCTCGTTCCAATCACTACACTAGCCTTGATTGTATTCAATCCTCTGGGGCAGAAGAATTGCAAAGATTCGCTACCCTTTGAGTGAAGAAATGTCTTCTCATCTCATCTCATTTCACTTGCGTGCAATTTTCCGCTCCCACTGTAAAGGGAAAGCTCTCTGAACCTAGATTATCAGCCACTGAATCTATGAATATTTCTGCAAGCAAGACAGCGCAGGAAACAACCGCTATTAGTGCATTATCATGCTGCTGAGATTTACTAAGCCACGTAGAACCCTTGGCCCTCTGAGAATGCTGCATTCTTCCAGCTCTAAATCACTCCAGCACACTTCATCATCAAAGGCCAATTTTAGCTTCAGGGTCTGCTAACTACATCAAGGGTAAACATTCACAGATCGTTGAGTTCTGAATGCTTTTCCTGCTAAATTGTTATTTTTAACCCAGGTTTATTTCACACCGCAAACTCCATTTACCTTGTTTTTGATTACAACAGTGGCTCCGTACCTCCATTATAAATTCTAATTCAATCCCTCTGCAGCCTCGTATTTTCATAACCTCTTTTAATACCATGAGCTCCCTGCTCCTCTGATTCTGATCCTTGTGCTTCCCCACTTCCCTCACCTCATCATTTGTAAACCCACCTTCAACAGTGACTTGGGGTCTGAAATTCCTTTTGTTACTCTCTCTGGTTCGCTGTCTCCTTTCCTTTAACATGTCTGTTTCATATCTGCCTTGATGTCAAAACTTGGAATATGTTCTTGCATGTGAAGTCCCTTAAGAGGATTTACTAAATCAGTGGTTCTAAGAACTAATTGCTGTAAGGACAGAAATCAGGAAAATGTGATAACGCAGTATAGAGCTGGAGGAACACAGCAGGCCAGGCAGCATCAGAGGAGCAGAAAAGCTGACGTTTCGGGTCGGGACCCTTCTTCAGAAATGGG
>NW_025978649.1:0-6430 GCF_021869965.1 Rhincodon typus | reverse complement strand
GACTCGCCCACTTTAAGGGCATTTAAATGGTCATTGGATAAACATATGGATGATAATGGAATAGTTTAGGTTAGATGGGCTTCAGATTGGTTTCACAGGTCGGCGCAACATCGAGGGCCGAAGGGCCTGTACTGCGCTTCTATGTTCTATGTTCTATGTTCTATATTGGCCTCCATACATGGTTATAACTTGCTTGCTTTTTATTTGAAGTAGTGACATGGTGTCTTCTATATCAACCAAAGCATTGGCCTTTAGCAGGCAGGTATGGCACTGATTTCATGTCTCATCTGAACAGGGCACCTCTAACAGTTAATACTAAACAGATTGCTATACTGGATAGTCAACTTTGATTTTTGTACTGGAATACTGGAGGGGGACTTGAACCTAGAAATTTGCAATTCAGAGGTGAGAGTGCTACCAACTGAGCCAAACCTGATATTCTATGCATACAATATATTTCTGTGATATTTACTGATTTATTTACTGATTTCTGTGATTTACTGAGCTGTCAGTGCTAACTATACTCTGATGCCGTTTGCTAAGCTGTTGATTTATATGATACACATGCTGCAGCACAAGTTCAATCTATATGAGTACATATATATCTGATTACCAAGTCAGATCAGTGTTCCTGGGAGTCAACCCAAGGAAAGTGACGGGCCTGGATGGTGTCCCCAGCCGAGTACTCAGATCCTGTGCAGACCAAAGTGGCGGAGGTATTCACTATATCTTTAACCTCTCTTTCACTCTCTTCCATTGGGCAGAAGATATAAAAGTTTGAATACACGTATGGACAGAACTACAACAAGCAGAAGTCCCCACCTGCTTCAAGGAGATCACCATCATCCTCATTCCCAAACAAATGTGTGCATTATGCCTTAATGACTATCGCCCAATAGCTCTGACTTCAATGATCATGAAGTGCTTTGAAAGACTGGTCATGGCTCACATCATCTCCAGTCTCCCAACCTGCCTTGATCCCCTACAGTTTGCCTACTGACGTAACAGGTCCACAGAGGATGCCATATCCCCAGCCCTGCACTAATCCCTGGAACATCTGGACAACAAAGACACTTACATCAGACTCCTGATCACTGGTTACAGCTCCACCCTCAACACCATTATCTCCGCCGGAATGATCTCAAAACTGGAGCCCCTCCTCCCCCACGGATATGTCCTTAGCCCCTTCTGTACTCCTTGTACACGTACAACTGTCTTGCCAAAATCTGAACGAACACCATCTAGAAGTTCATCAACGACACCACCGAGAAGGAACGGATATCTAACAATGATGAGTCAAAATACAGAAGGGAGATAAAGGGCTTGATGACGTGGTGTAATGAAAACAATCTGTCTCTTAACATCGGCAAAACTAAAAAACTGATCATCAACTTCAGAAAGAAAGGAGGTGAACACTCTCCTGTCGACATCAACGGAACTGAGGTTGAGAGAGTGAAGAGCATCAAGTTCCTTAGTGTGGCAATAACCGACGACCTGTCCTGGACTTCCCAAGTAGATGCAACAGTCAAGAAGGCACAACAATGCCTCTTCTTCCTCAGGCGACTCAGGAAATTTGGCATGTTCATAAGTCCCTCACCACCTTCTACAGATGCACCATTGAAAACATACTGTCCGGGTGCATAACGACCTGGTATGGCAACTGTTCTGCCCAGGACCATAAGCAACTACAGAAGGTGGTGAGCACAGCCCAGACCATCAAGGAAGCCAACCTCCGTCTATGGATTCTATTTATACGGCTCGCTGCCGCGGAAAGGCAGCCAACATCATCAAAGACCCATCGCACCCTGGTAATGATCTCCTACATCCTCTTCCATCAGGCAGAAGATACAGAAGCCTGAACACACGCATAAGCAGGTTCAGGAACAGCTTCTTTCTGGCCGTTATCAGACTGTTGAATGGATTCTA
The DNA here is from genome assembly GCF_021869965.1 of Rhincodon typus. Classification (NCBI taxonomy): domain Eukaryota; kingdom Metazoa; phylum Chordata; class Chondrichthyes; order Orectolobiformes; family Rhincodontidae; genus Rhincodon; species Rhincodon typus. Next base: position 4,504 of record NW_025978649.1, on the reverse strand, counting down.
GCCTCAAATAATGTAACCTGTATACCTCTAAGTCTTTTCGATCTTACATCGTTTACTTCCTGTGATCTGTCTGTACCGTTCGTATACAAAGCTTTTCACTGTACTTCGGTACTTGTGACAATAAAATCAAAACGAAAAAGAAATCAAAAATTGCACCTTCTCAGCTGCAGCAACAGTTGTCCCAAGTCTTGGAGTTTCTTTAATGGTTTTGTGAAGGCCTTCGACTTGGCAAAAGGATATGGAAATCCCAGTCCAATATCAGTCAGTACTTGATTGTGACCAGCTATTTCCATTGATTTAAAACTTCTCACATGTTGGCAAATGGATGCTTGCAGTGGATGTGTTGATATTGTTCTTTCCAAATATGGAATTTCAGAAAAAGTAGTTAATGATTTTAAGTTTTGTTTCTGTGATATTAATGAGCATTTTTCTTTGCGTTTATATAAAAAGTTAATAACTTTTCTTTGAGGTCTCACTTTATTGGATGTTTAGTTACATTTGTAGGTGTGCAGATGAGAAACTTGCTACTGTAATAAGCATAGCCAAGCCCTTGAGGGTTTGTGTAACAATCTGAAGCTTATTTGAGGTAAAATCAAACAGCAAATCTTGTTAAGTTTAATACAAGTTTACCAACTATGTATCTTATTGTTTGCAGAGGGATTGGATGGTGAACATTGGTGAACAAGCATTAGATATATGTATAGTGTCATTTAATCAAGCTGCATCCTCCGTATTAGTACTTGGTGAGAGAAACCTCTTCTGTTTCAAAGAAAATGGACAACTTCGTTTCATGAAAAAGCTGGAATACAATCCAAGCTGCTTTTTACCTTATACCTCAGGTATGTAAACTTAAGGCAGTTTTTAGATAATTCCATTCTCCATATGGTTCAGGATTTCATAGAAAATTATGATCCACACTCAAAAAATATTGTAATTAGCTTGAGTCTGTCCCAGTGTTCCCTTTTCTGGGATTGTTTAAACAGAAATGTTCATGCATGTTGTAACAATATAATAAGCTGCCAGAAGGCTGATGTGATTGCTATGATGTTGTTGTGTCGTATATCAGAACTTGACAGATTTCCTATTTGTAACTTTGAGGAGTTTGAAAATGGGTAAAATGCAATAATTTTTTGCTAATCTTCACGTCATTAATTTTGACTGCAAATTGAATCTGAATGAAAAAGTAGGTCCTTCCTCTTGAAGCTAAATTATTTAAAGAGAGTTATTCAGAGTAAATGGAAATAGTAAAAACATTAAAAAAGCATTGATTTATATATTAAGAATAAATTAAGCTTATTGCTGATTGGTGATTGTATCATCATATTGTCACTGGTAAACTGAATGCTGTCTCCTATAATTTTTAAGCATTGTTAGGGGAAAGAAGTGTTGGGATGCAAGTTACCAACTTGGATAAAAATGCGTGGTATTTATATGTTATCTAAAATTGTATGAAAATATTTATTTAGATAATAGTTTACTTGTTGTTTCACACTTGTATTTATACAAATTTATTGTTACATGAAATTTTAATTCTATGGAGAGAGAAGCAATAGGTTTCTTAATGCTTTTATTTATAATCCAGCACTTCAAGTGAATGGCAGATGGCCAAATCCATAGAAATGACAACACAAAAGCAACATTTCTGTCCAATCAGTCAACTTTGATGTGACCTTCTTTCATTAGTTCTAATCGCATTTATCAACTAAGTTCCTATATCCTTTAACCCATTTTCTTTCACTCAGCTTTCCAATCTGCACTTGACTGTTGATTTATTTTCTGCTCCGACTAACAGACTTGGGAGTGAATTCTACAGCTTCTAACTCTGTGAGGAAATATAAATGCTTCTTCCCTATGCTCCAAATCTCTTCCATTTAGTCTTTTATGTAAGCCCCTTCATCTCCTCAACAACTGGAAACCGCCTTGTTCTACCTACCTGTTCCATCCCTTCATAATTGCAAGCTCTTACATTGTATCAGCCTGTAATATGCACACTTAATGAGGAGCATGAGTAGGTCATTTAGATCCTCAAAATAACTCTACCCTTCTCGATCGTGGCTAATCATGTGCTTCAAAGCTATTTTCCCACACTATCCCCATATCCTTTGGTGTCATTAGTGTCCAGAAATCTGTCAATGTCTTTCTTGAACATTCTCAATGTCTGAGCTTCCAGGGTAGAGAATTACAAATATTCACTACCCTCTGATTGAAGAAAGGTTGCCCTTGCTTAAAACACGTACAGTCGCATAGATATCTCTCACAAATATATTTAAATAAATAGTGAGAAATACTTAACAAATATCTAAAAAGGTAATGTATTGTGTAAGAAAGAAGTGTTAAACTTATTAGGATTTTTTTTAATTTTTAAAAATTGCCTTGTGTTTGTGCAAAATGTTTGGCTATATTTGGCAGTGCACAAGCACAGTCATCAGATCATTCAGATAATTGGTGTCAGCAAACATATCCTCGAAGAAGTTCTTCCTCATCTCATTTCTAAATGGCATGCCTGACCTTAATCTGAAACTGTGACCCTGATTCTCAAAGCTAGTCAGGGGAGACATTTTTTTCTGCAATTACCTCGTCTAGCCCTTCAAGCATTTTGTAAGTTTCAATGACATCATCTCTTATTTTTGTAAACTCCAGATCTCCAAACTTGCTAAGCACATGATCACTTCCAAATCTGAGTGCAACCCAGGATCTACCCTGAAGAAAATGCACAATAAACAATTTGTTTTTAGTGCTATTTAAATCTAAAACCAAGTATATATAATTTTTCATTTTGTCAACTCCTTACTAAGTCTCACTTTGACACCTGTGACTGCCAGTGCCTTAAGTCTGAATTGTTCTTTGCAGCTGCTTGTGTTATACAGTCCACCAAACATATGTCTGTGAGCTGGGTGCAATACGTTGACTTGATCATCTTAATTTGGGAGAATGCCAAAGTAAGCTTTCACTTTAGAAGCACAAGATGATAGGAGTGGATAATCTTTGTTGTTTATGAGTCCCCAAAAATTATTGCCCTTTGATCTGACTTCCAGCTCAGTATCATTTTGCATGGTAATTTCTCCACATCACTTTAGAACATAAGAACATAAGAACTAACAGCAGGAGCAGGCCATCCGGCCCCTCGAGCCTGCCCCGCCCTTTAATAAGATCATGGCTGATCTTTTTGAGACTCAGCTCCACTTACCCGCCCACACACCATAACCCTTAATTCCTTTACTGTTCAAAAATTTATCTAGCCTTGCCTTAAAAACGTTCAGCGAGGTAGATTCAACCGCTTCACTGGGCAGGGAATTCCACAGATTCACAACCCTTTGGGTGAAGAAGTTCCTCCTGACCTCAGTCCTGCATCTGCTTCCCTTTATTTTGAGGCAATGCCCTCTAGTCCTATTTCACCTGCTAGCGGAAACAACCTCCCTGCCTCCACCTTATCTATTCCTTTCATAATCTTATATGTTTCTATAAGATCTCCCCTCATTCTTCTGAATTCCAATGAGTATAATCCCAGTCTACTCAGTCTCTCCTCGTAATCCAACCCTCTCAACTCTGGAATCAACCGAGTGAATCTCCTCTGCACCCCCTCCAGTGCTGGTATATCTCTTCTCAAGTAAGGAGAACAAAACTGCACACAGTACTCCAGGTGTGGCCTCACCAGGACCCTATACAGCTGCAGCATAGCCTCACTGCTTTTAAACTCCATCCCTCTAGCAATGGCAGACAAAATTCCATTTGCCTTTTTAATTACCTGCTGCACCTGCAATCCTACTTTTAGCGATTCATGCACAAGGACACCCAAGTCCTTCAGCACAGCAGCGTGCTGCAATTTTTTACCATTTTAAACATAGTCCATTTTGTTGTTATTCCTACCAAAATGGATGACCTCACACTTATCAACATTGTACTCCATCTGCCAGACCTTTGCCCACTCACTTAGACTATCTATATCCCTCTGCAGACTTTCAGTGTCTTCTGCACACTTTGCTCTACCACTCACCTTAGTGTCATCTGCAAAGTTTGACACACCACACTTAGTCCCCAACTCCAAATCATCTATGTAAATTGTAAACAATTGTGGTCCCAACACTGACCCCTGAGGCACACCACTAGCCACTGACCGCCAACCAGAAAAACACCCATTTACCCCTACTCTTTGCTTTCTACTGGTCAACCAATCCTCTATCCATGCCAATACATTACCTGTAATACCGTGCAACTTTATCTTATGTAACTTTATCTTATCTTTCATTGCTTTGAATCAAACAGCTAATGGAATTGGGTAGTTAACCCACCAATGTCTGCTTGAAGGAATGAATTTGAGACAAACAACAATTTGTTTGATCATATCTAATTCCTGAAATCACCTGTTGAATTCCTCTGCTAATTTCCTTGGGCATGTACAGACCTTTCCTGGGTGGATAGCTTTAAATTGAGGGGTGATAGATATAGGACAGATGTCAGAGGTAGGTTCTTTACTCAGAGAGTAGTAAGGGCGTGGAATGCCCTG
>NW_025978648.1:0-6431 GCF_021869965.1 Rhincodon typus | reverse complement strand
TGGAAGGTGTTAGTGAAGTGTATGAACTGTTCGAGCTCCTCGTGGGATCACGAGGCGGCGCCGATACAGTCATCAATGTAATGGAGGAAGAGGTGGGGTTTAGGGCCGGTGTAGGTACGGAAGAGGGATTGTTCCGCGTAACCTGTGAAGGGTCTAGGCCCGAAACGTCAGCTCGCTGCTCCTATGATGCTGCTTGGCCTGCTGTGTTCATCCAGCCCTGCACCTTGTTGTCTCAGTAGTTCAATATATCAAGCTTTTAAAGAAAATAATACTAGCATAGCCATTAATGTTGCAACAAAGCTTCCATATGTCATTGTATTTGGTATGTCAAAGTTTGATATATGGAGAGGCCAGTCTGCTACTTTTCAACTCTGTTTGCTTGCTTCATTTTGTTTTGGATGTTTTCTTTTCTAACGCTATCTTGCTTCTCAATCTACTGCCCATCTGAGATGTAGCAATGGTCATTGTGCTCTGGTACGATTCCCTCATTGACTGCTCCCTTCCTCCACATGGGGCAAGAAGTATTGCCCCATTATCTCTCCAGTACACAATGAGGATAGGAAGTGGGTTGATGGGCAGCAAAGATAGAACAATCTCAGAGTCACAGAATTGTCATGGCACAGAAAGAGACCACTCTTCCCCTCATGTCTGCGCTGGCTCTTCAAACAAGCATCATGTCCCAGTGCCAACCTTCTGCTTTTACACCATACCCTTGCACTCTATTTTTATCCAAATAGCCCATCCAATGCCCTCCTGAATGCCTCCGTTGAACCTGGCTCTCCCATGTTTCCAGACTGTACTTACTGTTGGAAAAAAGATTGTCTCACAATGCCCTTGCTGGTTTTGAGCATCAAATGTTGCACATCACTTTAAATCTCCTTGTTATTCACTTGGCTTTAAGGGAGGATATCCCTGAGAGAGCCAATGAATGATTTCCCTGTCCATCCTCTTTTTGACACTGAATATAATGTGACACTGGCCAGTCACTGTCTGGGGGAGCTGGTACCTCAAGGTACACAGTCTGTGTACTAAAGTCATGCTTGGCATGCTTTCATGTTGCAACAACGTGCCGTCAGCAAAATTCTGTCTCCTTCCAAAACTGTCCTCTATGTTCCTCCCTAAATTACCATAATTTGTTCCTTGCTGTTGACAGGTGGGTCTCATCTGTTCCATGTGTCCTGATCCTGGGAAAAGTGGGATGAGAAGTGGGAATACATTAGGAGACCTGTTCACTGGCATCTTTCCAACCCTGATACCATCATCAGCCAGCCCACTTCCCCTCCCATCCCATGGCGTTGGAAATTTCATCCTGTTAAATTACCTGCTGTTCCATTCAGTAGAGGGGACCCGAACACTGGTTCCAAGAGCAGATGCTTCATTATGTTATTTATCCTCAACTGGCACCAAACCTTTTGTCCGTGTCTTTGTTACCTCCACATTCAACTTCCTAACACCTTCAACAATGGCCTGCAGAGACCGAGATCCTACATTTACTCTCAATCTTCACCGAGTATGAACTGCATATCATCCAGATTTAAACCTAAGCCACTCGTCCTCACTGCGCCCAACCCATCTCCTACTGCTGTTCAACCTCTGAGCTCCAATTATGAGGCACCTTGTGAAGGTTCACCTTGCTGACTGTTCAGGTGTTGTATGAATATTGCTGTAGCACAGGCTACGATAGTTTGGAAAGGAGGAGATGGGTGAGCATTTAATGGAAGTGGCCATCAGATTTTCTAAGAGTGGTCACACCTGTAACTCTCTGGCCATCAAAATGGGCCCTTTTAAACTGGCAGGTCACACACAAACATAGCTGATACACCAAGGCCAGGAAGGACTTGTATTCACTCATTGCCTGTGCTTGTTTCCTTGGTGCTCAGCCATGGCAGAGTGCATGTGCAATTCATATCATTGTTAAAATGAGCGACCAGTAGGAAATAAATCAAATTCTTAGGCATTGTCCGCAGGATAGGTGACCCCTGCTGGGAATCCAAGGCAGAAATAAGAACCTGCATTTGCTTTGAGCCCTCCATGACCTCCAGAATTTCCAAAGGCACACTACAGTCAACGAAAATCATTTAAAGAATAGCCACTTCTTTAATGTGAGCAATACAGCTATCAGATTGGATGCAGGAAGTAACGATGTGATCAGGGTCTGATCTCTTGTTTTGGTAAATGTTGGATGAGGGGTAAACATTAACCAAAACACCAATAGAAATTCTCTCCGTATTTTCAAATGGTGTCTGGGTGAGATTCCCCACAGTTTGTCCATGTAGAATACTCCAAATTGTTAAGCTCTCGGTTGAGAAGGGATGAACTGGCTCCCCATTCAGCTGCCCCCTTGGTTTGTCACAATAAGTTTCATTTATAAAGGGTTCCTTCCCAGACCGGATTCATTTATGTTTAAACCAGGCTTTTGTGATTTAAGAAAAGGGTGAGTTTATCTGTTATTAACCATAAAGAAAAAAATAACATTACAGCACACATACACATGGATTTGGAATGAGACATTAGTCCAAAAAAAAAGTTTAAAGAAAAATCTACAGATCAGTCTCTGAGTGGTTCTTGAAGAGTGGAGAGAACAACGTTATGGCCAATACATCGATTGTATCAGTAATATTGATGTTGGTCCTTGAGATTCTTGGCTTTGCAGCTTAATTGAAATTCTTTTGTCCTAGTTCCATTCAGCGATGAATGCTTACAGGATGAAATTAACATCAACAAGCATTCTTACATTTCTTCACCTGCAGTGCAGGGGTGTTAAATAGTCATTCTCAAAACGTGACCTTTACAACATTCTAGCACATTAATCTACTAACTCACACACACAGGAATAGACTTCGTTTGGTTTTTAACAACCTTGTCTTTAATATTTCTGGAAGGGTAAAACACTATCATGCCTGTAGAATAGGCAGCATCAGAGGAGCAGGAAAGCTGACGTTTTTCTGAAGAAGGGTCCCGACCTGAAACATCAGCTTTCCTGCTCCTCTGATGCTGCCTGACCTGCTGTGTTCCTCCAGCTCCACACCTTGTTATCTCACACTCCATCATCGGTAGTTCTTACATATCTCCCACATCTGTAGGAGACGGCCCACTAGTGAGGGGGGGAGGGGGAGGGGGAAGGAGCCTCTCATCACCTCTTCCTTTTTAGTTTTTCTGTTTGACGATTACCTGACTCTATCCAGCTCTGACATTCCATGGGTCCACATAAGACTCGGTCAGACAGTCACTGAACTTAAATCTGAAGATTATTTCTTGGCTGTATCAGTTCTCTTTTAAAAACACATTGCTAGAATTAAAAATTCACCATGTCCAGAATTACTTAAGGCTCTGATCTGTCATCATAATAAGGAGCATCAGGGGTAAATCTTTATTAAATAAGTCAGACCAGGCTGGGTATGGTAATTGAATGGCCAATAGGTAATATTTGGTCTTGCATGTGAATGATGACATCTTGTTTCAAGCCCCAGAGGAAAAGCAAAACTTTTAAAATCTTTGATGCAGACACAAAATATGAACTTGCTTTTGTAGATCAACGTTCATGCATCTAGGACACTTCAAACCAGTTTTTTGCTAATTAATAAGGTTTAAAGCTGAATTATTCGGTATTGCAAAGCAATCCAGCAATCAATTTGCTGACAGCAACGTACCACAAACAGAAAATGAATTGAATAACCACATAATTTAATTTTCATTGGATTAATGGAGACAGCAATATTGGTCGGGACACCAAAGGGTGCCATAGGGTTTTTGGTAACCACTGGAGGAGGTTTCAAGTCTGATCTGAAAGACAGTGCTATCACTTACTCTGTGAATACTGCCTGGATCACTTGCTTAAGTCTTGGGATGGGGCGTCAACGCACCAGTTTCTGACTCAGAGGCAAAGGCACTACCAACTTAAGACGCGACTGACAAAATAACACCCTCAGGAGTTGAACAAAACCGCAGCTGAGACAACTGGAAGCCAAAGCATATAAATGTCAGTTGACTATAATGATGAGGTTGCATTTGGTAATTAGCATTGTTCAGCTAAAATACAATATAAACACTAATTATATAGTGTTTAACATTCTGTGCGCATCACCAAATTAACTTGCTTGTTGCATTGAAGGCAAATATTGGAGACCAGTTATAATTACCATTTACCGCAGGACCACAATTGTAATTTCTGCATTAGTATATAGGAATTGGTAAAAATTAGCACAATTAAATGTGATTGAATGATAATGTAAATCGGTATAAAATCCACCATGACTACGTGTTGTAATTATTCAGCTTTACACTGTTAGCACCATCATGAGACGTCTCTGCTTCTTTGAAATGGTGCATGTTAATGTGAAATTGCAAGGAATAGCAATCCACATGGGAGTAGGAAATGGAGGTAGACCTGGATTAACAAAAATCATTACAGCTTTCCTCTATGGAGATGGGAACAGGTGTCACTTTTATCTGTCCTGAAATCTAAGAAATAGAAACAGGAATAAACCTTACAGTCAGATAAGGCCGCTCCACTTTCAATCCATGATGTGGAGGTGCTGGTATTAGACTGGAGTGGACAAGGTCAAAATCCACAAGACACCAAGTTATAGTCCAACAGGTTTATTTTGAAGACACATTTGAAGCCTCGCTCCTTCGTCAGGTGTTAGTGAGAGAGGCGGCATCAGATACAGAATTTAAAAGCAAAAGATCAAAGGGTCATCAAACTGATGCGAATGTATTGAACAAAGCTAAGATGGCTGTTAAATCTTTAATCAGTTAGAAAGGATTAATATGTAAATCCCAGAATTTCTTTCAAGTCACTGCCCCAAGATAACTAAAGGTTTTATCAGTATACCAGAGGTGACATCTCAGGTCAGGCAATGTATTTTAAGTGTGAGGCCTTATTTAAAACCTATCTGTGTTTTAACTTGGAGTCAGACTGGTTTTATTTCCAAAGCAGAAATTTATAAAATGCCACATCAACTGACTGTCTACAAATTGTGTGCTTTTTGCACAAAATAGAATGTATCTGCAATTACAAATCTGCAAATGCAGATTCACCCCGTAGATTTATATGTGTGTGTGTCTGAGGGAGAGAGAGAGTTTGAGTGTATGTGCGCATGTTTATGTGTGTTGGAGGGGGAGAGAAAGAAAGAAAGAGAGAGAGAGTGTGTGTGTGCGTGTGTGTGTGTGTGTGTATGTGTGAGAGTGTATAGTGTGGTGGGGTCACCTGTAGTGCGACATGAACCCAAGATCCCGGTTGAGGCCGTCCTCATGGGGACTGAACTTGGCTATCAGCCTCTGCTCAGCGACTCTGCGTTACATGTATCCCAAAGTCCGCCTTGGAGCACATTTACCGGAAGATCTGAGGCCGAATGTCCTTCACCGCTGAAGTGCTCCCCCACTGGGAGGGAGCATCCCTGTTTGGTGATTGTTGCACAGTGTCCAGTCATCCGATATCGTAGCATCTCCATGATCTCTCCAATATATCATGCCCTGGGGCATTCTTGGCTGCAGCATATGAGATAGATAACATTGACTGAGTCACATGAGTATCCGCCGTGCATGTGGTGGGTGGTGTTCCCACGTGTGATGGTAGTGTCCATGTCGATGATCTGGCATGTCTTGCAGAGGTTGCCATGACAGGGTTGTGTGGTGTTGTGATCGATGTTGTCCTGAAGGCTGGATAGTTTGCTGCGAACAACAGCCTGTTTAAGATTTGGCGGTTGTTTGAAGGTGAGAAGTAGAGGCATAGGGATGATCTTGGCAAGGAGCTCATCATCATCGATAACGTGTTGAAGGCTGCGAAAAACATGATGTAGTTTCTCCACTCCCAGGAAGTGCTGGACAATGAAGCGTTCTCTATTGGTCATATCCCGTGTCTGTCTTCTGAGAAGGTCATTATGGTTTCTCGCTGTGGCATGTCGGAACTGGCGATCAATAAGTTTAGCATTGTATCCCGTTCTTATGAGGGCCTTCAGCACCTTCAGGGGTCTGTCACATTCTTCCTCATCTGAGCAGATCCTGTGTATGTGCAGGGCTTGTTCATAGAGGATGTTTAGAGTGGAAGCTAAAGAAGTGCAGCATCGTGAGGTTATCCATGGGCTTGCAGTAGGGTGTGATACTGAGGTGCCCGTCCCTGATGGAGATGCAGTGTGTCCAAGAATGGGACTGATTCTGAACAGTAGCCCATGGTAAGTCTGATGGTGAGATGAAACTTGTTGATAACACTATGTAGTTGTTTTAGTGATTCCTCACCGTGAGTCCAAAGGAAGAAAATGTAATCAATGTGTCTGGTAAATAGCGTTGGTTGGAGGTCCTGTGCAGCAAAGAAGTGTTGTTCAAACTTGTGCATGAAAATGTTGGCATGTTGGGGAGCAAATCTGATTCCCATGGCTGTTCAGTGTATCTGGATGAAGAACTGGTTGTTGATGGTGAAGACATTGTGGTTG
>NW_025978647.1:0-6431 GCF_021869965.1 Rhincodon typus | reverse complement strand
ATTTTTCTGAAGAAGGGTCTAGGCCCGAAGCGTCAGCCTTCCTGCTCCTCTGGTGCTGCTTGGCCTGCTGTGTTCATCCAGCTCTGCACCTTGTTATGTCAGATTCTCCAGCATCTGCAGTTCCTGCTATCTCTGAAACAGTATTAGTAGTCACCCTGGATTGGAAATCAGATCATTTGAGGCACTTCCTCCTAAGTCAGATTTGTGAGTTGTGAATTTTCTCAACTCTACGTTTTTGAATCAAGACTGAAAATTCAGGCCGTCATCTCACATCACCGCCAAAACAATGTGACAGTGTCCAGGAGACAATTGTTTGTTGTTGGAGCCTCCAGTACTATCCAAAAGTTTGGCAATCTGAGTATGAAAATAAACTATTGTGACTTCAGCCCATGCCTTGGCTGCAGTTGTGCTCAAGCATTAACTGTACATGTAGCTTCCACCTTTAGCTAACAATTGTATTGACATGGAATTGCTATAAATGTGACATTACAGAAACATTTACACTCATTTGCTGATAGGCTCTTCTTTCTAAATTTCTGCAATGTTTGTTTGCTGATGTTGCAACATAAAATCCCATGGAAAACAACTGTGAATTCTCTGGTAATAGCTTGTACTTTTATTTTTTAATTGGCTGGGATAGAGGTTTAAATATATAATTGTTTTTTGTTAGGTCCCAATATCGTGGATCAAACACTTTATGCTAACTTTGAACTTTTATTCTTTTCTCTATTTTTAAATCATTCGTTGGATGTAGTATCAAAGGTAAAAGTAAAGTTGCTATTATCATAGCAGACCATAGGCTGCTTTGTCATTAGAAAGAGAGAGAGAGAGAGAGAGATGACTGGTGGTGAGTTTGACCTGAGAGTCACCACACCTCAGGCAAGGGGAGAGATTGAGAAAGTTGGACCCTCATGGTAACCTAAACTAGTATGGGAACTGAACCCCTGCTGTTGGCGTCACTTTGCATGGCAAACCAGCTGGCAAGCCAACTGAAGTAACCAACCCACAATATAGTATCATTGGCAAGGCCAGTGTCTATTGCTCAATTCGAATTGTCATTAATAAGGTGGTGGTGTGTCAAATTCTTGAATACAACTTAGTGTTTTCTAGAGGGAAGAGGGAAATTGAGGGTCACTCACACTGCTGTGGGTCTGGAGTCACATGTAAGCCAGAACGGGTAAGGAATGTAGATTTGCTTCCCTGAAGGAAGGATGAGAGACTTGAGTTTCGCACTAGTTTTTTGGATTAAGCAAAGGTAATTACGTAGGCGTGAGGACAGATTTGGCCAGGGTGGACTGGGCAGGAAGACTGAAAGGTAGGATATTGATGAGCAGTGGCAGATATTAACTCCTCCCAACAATTTAACCACCTTGACATTTAATGGCATTACCATCACTGAATCCAACAGTATCAACATCCTGGGGGTTACCACTGATCAGAAACTGAACCAGACTCACTATACAATTATAGTGACTATATAAGTCGGTCAGAAGCTAGAAATACTGTGGTGAGTAACTCACTTCCTGACTCCCCAGAGCCTGTCTACCATCTATGAGGCACAAGTCAGGAGTGTGATGGAATTCTCCCCACTTGTCTGGATAAGTGTAACCCAAACAACACTTGAGAAGCTTGACACCATCCAAGACAAAGCAGCCCACTTGATTGGTATCACATCCGCAAACATCCATTCCCTTCACCATCGACGCTCAGTAGCAGCAGTGTGTACTATCTATAAGATGCACTGCATAAATTCACCAAAGATCCTTAGACAATACCTTCCAAACCCAGGCCCACTTCCATCTAAAAGGGGAAAGACAGCAGATACATCAGAACACCACCGCATGCAAATTTCCCTCCAAGCCACTTACCCATCCTGACTTGGAAATATATCGCTGTTATTTCAGTGTTGCTGGTTCAAAGTTCTGAAATTCTCTCCCTCATGGCAATAGAGGTCTACGTACACCAAATGGATTGCAGCCATGCAAGAAAACAGCTTACCACCACCTTCTCAAGGGCAACTAGGGACAGGCAACAAATGCTGGCCAGCCAGTGATGCCCATATCCCACAAGAGAATAAATACAAAGGATCTTTTTTCTGTTCAGCAATATATACCTAGTGGGGTATATCCCTTAGTTCATTCCTTTGGCCTCAGCAATTTATAATCCATATTGCTGACTAGGTAGTAGGGACAGAAAGTACTTCAGCCAAATTTGCAGTGACAGTAAAATAGATGGGAAGGTAAATTGCAATGAAGAAATAAGCAATATACAAATGGATATGGATGGATTAGGTGTATGGGCCAAAATCTGGCAGATTAAGATTAATATAATAAGTATGAGGTTATCCAATTTGGTCAGAAGAATTAAAAGGCAACTTATTATCTAAATGGAGAGAAATTTCAGAATGTCCTGGTGCAAAGGGATCTGGGAGTCCTCATGAATGTATCACAGAAAACTAGCAGGTAATATGGAAGACAATTCGAATTTTGACATTTATTGCTAAAGGAATTGAGTATAGAAATAAGGAAGTATGCTACAACTGTACAAGGCATTAATGAGACCACACCTGGATTATTGCATACAGGTTTGGACCCCTTTATTGAGGAGGGGTATAGTCGCATTGGAGGCAGTTGAGAGGTGGTTTCCTTGATCAATTCCAGAGATGAGGGGTTTGCCTTTTGAAGTTTAGGCCTCTGGAGTTTAGAAAATTGAGAGACGATGTCATTGAGCTAGATAAGATGTTAAAAGGGATTGACAAAGTAGATATAGAGAGGATGTTTCCTCATGTGGGGCTATTTAGAATGAGAGATCATTGTTTTACAAAAAGGGGTAGTGGATTTTAAAACATAGATGAGGACGAACTATTTGTCTCAAAGGGTCGTGAATCTGTGGAATTCACTCCCCCAGAGTGTAGTGGATGCTGGACCATTGAGTAAATTTGAAGAGGAGATAGACTTTTAATTAGTAACAGGTTGAAAGGTTATGGGGAGTGTGCAAGAATGCGAATTTGAGGCCGATCTGCGATCAGTCATTAAACAAAAAACCAAAGAACTGTGGATGCTAAAATTCAGAAACAAAGTCAGAAATTGTTGGAAAAACTCAACAGTTCTGGCAGCATCTTTGGAGAGAAATTAGAGTTAACATTTCAGGTCCAGTGACCCTTCTTCTGATCCTCAGAAGAAGGGTCACTGAATCCAAAATATTAACTGATTTCTGCCCACAGATGCTGCCAGGACTGTTGATTTTTCCAGCAATTTCTGATTTTGTTGCAATCAGTCATGAATGTATCAAATGGTGAGTAGGCTTGAGAGTCTGAATTGCCGACTCCTGCTCCTAGTTCCTAAGATCTTATGTTCTTCTAAGAACATTAGAGAAACAATTGTTAAATGGCATACTTTTGCTCCTATGTCTTGTGGTCTTACGAACTTAAGGGTTTCTAACCACAATGTGATAGCTTCGTGGACATGGTGAAGCTGGCTTTTAAAGTCAAATTCTGTTCAATTCAAAGTCTTATTGATCAGGTACTTACACACAAGAAGGCAGGGGTGGTCTGAAGTCATGCTGCCACCTACCAGTGCAGATCTAAAGTGGGAACGGAGGTAAGGCAGACCCAGCAAGTTAGAACATTAGCCTCATTCTGTGGATGACTGTTATAAGGATATTACTAAGCAGAGGACAACTGAAGATAACAAACAAGGGAAATAGAAGCATTTCTTTGCACAGTAAGTTGCGATCTGGAATTCACTGTCTGAAAGAGTGGTAGAAACTGATTCAATAGTTACCTTCAAATGTGGAATTGGACATGTACCTAAAAAGGAAAATAAAAATGCAGTGTTGTGGGGAAAGAGCAGGGGCCCAATTACGTAATTCTTTCAAAGAGACTACACAGGCACGATTGTTCAAATGGCCCTTCAGTATTGTGTGGTTCCATGTCTGCATTTTTAGATGAAAGCAAATCAGGAATACTTTAACTGATATGATATTTTCAAGATAAGGAGCTATAAATGAATTTATTAATATGTTGAATACCCAAATACTTCAGAATGAACGCTGCAATTATCTGTTTTGACTGCACCATTGGGTAGTCCAGAATTTTCCAATGATCCATTTTTTGTTTTACCTTATTCCTAGTGTTATCCCAAGCAAAAGAAATTATCTTTGCTCGAAGTAAAGAGCCATCTTTTGTTACGGTTGCAAGGAGTAACTATGGTGATCCTTTCCCGCTCACACCTGGGACTTGGACTGTCAACATCGAAGTAGAAGGAGTACTTCTGGTGAGAATGATATGCATTAGAGTGTGGGGAAAGTTCTTGTTTGTAGCTTGAACATCTGTTGGGGTGAAAGTAAACTTTCTGGTTAGATTCAGTCGTTGAGGGGATTGTCTAATCCATCAATGTATTTTTAAATCTGCACACTAGGATTATTTGATTCTGCTGCCCAGTGATTATTATGAAGCTCCGATTCTGCAGTTACAAGTGACTGATCCCTGCACTTACGCAGCTAATCCTGAACAAGTGGGAAAAAAGTAAGCAAAACGCAAATAGTAAATTTCTCTAGATTTTAGAGTTGAGGATGTACTTACCCCATGCTTGCTGGCCTACATTGTCTTCAAAATAACATTTAAATTTAAACATTTTTATCTTTGCTTTCAAATCCCTCCATAATCTTGCACCCTCACTATCAACGTAGTCTCCTCCAACCCCTGAAC
Source organism: Rhincodon typus (assembly GCF_021869965.1). Taxonomy (NCBI): domain Eukaryota; kingdom Metazoa; phylum Chordata; class Chondrichthyes; order Orectolobiformes; family Rhincodontidae; genus Rhincodon; species Rhincodon typus. The sequence goes on along the minus strand of NW_025978647.1, from coordinate 1,723 downwards.
ATCTCCAGTTTTAATCGCTGCTCCATTGGTGACCATGGCTTCAACTTTCCTGGCCTCAAGATCTGGAACCCACCCCTCTCTGTCTTCACGACTCTCTTTAAAACCTATTTCTTTAGCTAAACTGTGGTGATCTGTCCTGTTATCTCCTTATGTGGTTTGGTGTTCAACTTCTTTTGATATTGCTCCTGAAAAGCTCCTTGTGTATTGTAAGTGCGTCTAAATACAAGTTGTTGCCTTTTCTTAACTATAATTTTGTTGAGGTTTAGTTTTTTTTTGCAATTTTTGAGTTAAAACTAATTAACCAAAACAAGGAAACTATTTACAATAAGACCATAAGAAACTGGAACAGGGATAGGCCATTTGGCCCTTCGAGCCTGATCTGCTATTCAATAGGATCATAGCTGATTTCAACCTTTCCTCATAAGACAATCACTACATACCGGGGATCATTCCAGTGAACCTTCTCTGAACTGCCTCCAATAGATAAGGGGACCAAATCTGTTCGCAGTTCTGCAGATGTGGTCTCACTTGTACAGTTGTAGTAAGACTTCCCTACTCTTATACCCCCTTGAAATAAGGGCCAACATTTCATTAGCCTTCCTGATGACCTGCTGCACCTGTGTTTCATGCTCAAGTACCTCAAGTCCCATTGTGTATTTCTCCATTTAAAATAATGCTCTGCTCTTTTGTTCCCCCTTCCAAAATGCACAACTTCATATTTTCCTACATTATACTCCATTTACCAACCTTTTGTCCATTTACTTAACTTAATGACGCCTCTTTGTAAACTGTTCGTAAACCTCTCGCAACTTTCCTTTCCACCTATTTTTGTGTCATCTGCAAACCTGGCTACAGTACATGCGCATCTCTCCTCTAAGTCATTAATATATATGTATTATAAACAGTTGCGGTCCTAGCACTGATCCCTGAAGAATCCCACTGGTTACAGGTCGCCAACCTGAGAAAGAACCCCTTATCCACACTCACTCTTTCCTGCAAATTAGACATAATGCTTCAGAGATAGTAGGAACTGCAGATGCTGGAGAATCCGAGACAACAAGGTGCAGGGCTGGATGAACACAGCAGGCCAAGCAGCATCATAGGAGCAGAGAGGCTGACGTTTCGGGCCTAGACCCTTCATCAGAAAAGGGGGAGGGGAAGGGGGTTTTGAAATAAATAGGGAGAGAGTGGGAGGCGGATAGAAGAGGGATGGAGGAGAGGATAGGTGGAGAAGAAACAAACAGGTCGAAGAGGCGGGGATGGGGCCAGGAAAGGTGAGTGTAGGTAGGGAGTTAGGAAGGGGATAGGTCAGTCCAGGGAGGACGGACAGGTCAAGGGGGCGGGATGAGGTTGGTCGGTAGGAGATGGAGGTGCGGCTTGAGGTGGGAGGAGGGGATAGGTGGGAGGAAGAACAGGTTAGGGAGGCAGGGACGAGTTGGACTGGTTTTGGGATGCGGTGGGGGGAGGGGAGATTTTGAAACTTGTGAAATCCACATTGATACCATTGGGCTGCAGGGTTCCCAAGCGGAATATGAGTTGCTGTTCCTGCAACCTTCGGGTGGCATCGTTGTGGCACTGCAGGAGGCCCAGGATGGACATGTCGTCTGAGGAATGGGAGGGGGAGTTGAAATGGTTCGCGACTGGGAGGTGCAGTTGTTTGTTGCGAACCGAGCGTAGGTGTTCTGCAAAGCGGTCCCCGAGTCTCCGCTTGGTTTCCCCGATG
>NW_025978646.1:0-6432 GCF_021869965.1 Rhincodon typus | reverse complement strand
CAGGAAGTGCTACACCTGCCCCCATACCTCCTCCCTCACCCCCATCCCAGGCCCCAAGAAGACTTTCCACATCAAGCAGATGTTCACCTGCACATCTGCCAATGTGGTATACTGCATCCGCTGTACCCGGTGTGGCTTCCTCTACATCGGGGAAACCAAGCGGAGACTCGGGGACCGCTTTGCAGAACACCTACGCTCGGTTCGCAACAAACAACTGCACCTCCCAGTCGCGAACCATTTCAACTCCCCCTCCCATTCCTCAGACGACATGTCCATCCTGGGCCTCCTGCAGTGCCACAACGATGCCACCCGAAGGTTGCAGGAACAGCAACTCATATTCCGCTTGGGAACCCTGCAGCCCAATGGTATCAATGTGGATTTCACAAGTTTCAAAATCTCCCCTCCCCCCACCGCATCCCAAAACCAGTCCAACTCGTCCCTGCCTCCCTAACCTGTTCTTCCTCCCACCTATCCCCTCCTCCCACCTCAAGCCGCACCTCCATCTCCTACCGACCAACCTCATCCCGCCCCCTTGACCTGTCCGTCCTCCCTGGACTGACCTATCCCCTTCCTAACTCCCTACCTACACTCACCTTTCCTGGCCCCATCCCCGCCTCTTCGACCTGTTTGTTTCCTCTCCACCTATCCTCTCCTCTATCCCTCTTCTATCCGCCTCCCACTCTCTCCCTATTTATTTCAAAACCCCCTTCCCCTCCCCCTTTTCTGATGAAGGGTCTAGGCCCGAAACGTCAGCCTCTCTGCTCCTATGATGCTGCTTGGCCTGCTGTGTTCATCCAGCCCTGCACCTTGTTGTCTCGGATTCTCCAGCATCTGCAGTTCCTACTATCTCTGAACAGACTATCTGTTTTGGTTACATTGGAGGACTGCTCTGGTCCTTTTTAGACACAGCTATTGGAGTTTCATTTCCATTTGAAAAGGAGTTGGGGCCTCAGTTTAATGTAACACCAGAAAGGAGAGTGGATTGCACTGATCTGTAAGTCAATATTGCTCAAGACTTTGGAATATGATTTGAACTGACAAAACTTTATGACCCAGAGATAAGAGTGTTTCCGTATAAACCAATTATGCAACTATTGTCATTTATAAATTATTCTCCTTCAGCAGTTGTCTGTGTCTTTAACATCTTTGCAGTAATAATATGTTAAGTTTTATGTATTTATGTTTCCAGGATGAAACTTTCTATGTCAGAAGCGCATCACTGGAACTACGGTATGGAGTTAGAATGCTCAATTTATGACACTCTTGACCTTAGTGATTAGAATGCATCGTCAAAAAAATCAAGTAAGCCCCAAATCAAAAGCATTCCTCCGCCAAATTCTCAAATCCTAGCTGACAGGTAATTCCCTATATTTGTAACTACATTTGTGATAAATACTTGTTTGAGACAAAAACTGAAAGTACTGAGGATGATGTAAATCAGCAACAAAAACAGAAGTTGCTGGAAAAGCTCAGCAGGTCTGGCAGCATCTGTGAAGGAAAAAACAGAGTCAATGTTTCAGGTCCGGTGACCCTTCCTCAGAACTTTGTTTGTGACATATAGCCATCATTCCAGTTTCGGCATTTTATTGTCATTTTAGCATTCGTTTGCTTTGTTATGTAGAATTCACATAAAGTACTTCAATTTACAACTTGAAAAGCCACTGTGAATGGTCTATTTACAGAAAATAAACTATTTATGTTGTAATCAACTTAACACATTCACACCTGTACTTCTGCATGTTATGCAACCAATGGTGATTATGCGTCTTTACCAAATGCAAAATGGGGATATTCTGTGACCCAAAATGTTACCAGAAATTACTGTGGAGTCTCACAACTTCAAAGCTGCATTGTCTATACAGAGTGGGAAATTGTACACAATGCAAATTATCCTATGAGGAAGAGCTCATTACCTTTTAATGTCTCTAAGATCTGTATCTAATTTCACTATTTTCACTCAGATTTAATTTTAGTGTTATTCATTATTCATTTCCTTTCAAATAACCCCAGCATGCTGTTATAGATGAATATCATGATGTAGATACTGAATTAAGAACAACAGCAAGAATCGCCTTTAATATGGAGTAAATTGGGCAGAAACTCCAGTTTACCCTTTTCCTGCATAACAGTACTTTATCAGTAGAATTAGAATTAAAATCGAGATAAGGGTGTAAAGTTGGTGTTTACACCTATTACTTACTCACTACACACAGCAGAAAAAGTTAGGCCTACTTTATTGAAATGCCAATGATTTTGTAATGATGTGATCAGTCATAATTAACACCAACCTCTCTGACCTTGAAAATTTAAATTTGCAAATGTAGAGTAAAATTTGGTATTTAAACAATGATTTAAATAATATAAAATAAGCATTTCATTTCTTTATCTGTTATTCCCACCATTCTCACAATTTTTGTTTTGTTTTCTGAGGATGATTCAAATTAAATATATATTTCCTGCTTTATACATCCTGGTTTAGAATCTGAATGTCTACATGGTGATTCTTTGATCCAATTGGTTAAAGACTTTTGTTGTTCATACATACTACAGACTCCTTGTAGAGCACACTGTGCTAAATCAGACTATGCTATCGAATTTAACTGCACTCGAAAACCCATGTCTTTATGGGAGGTGGTGGCCAGTGGTATTATCACCGGAATATTAATCCAGAGGCCCAAGTCATGTTCTGGGGGCTCGGGTTTAAATCCCACCATGTCATATGGTGTAATTTAAATGTTTGAAAATCTGGAATTAAGAGTCTAATGATGAACCCATCTGGTTCACTAATGTCCTTTGGGGAAGGAAACTGCCATCCTTACCTGGCCTGATCTACATGTGACCCCAGACCCACAGCAATGTGGTTGACTCTTAACAATTAGGGATAGACATCTAGCTAGTAATGCCCTCATCCCATGTATGAATAAAACAAAAATGTAAAACTGGTGGGGAGTGAAAGACAATTGCCATTTCTTCATTGCTAACGACAAAAGCTGAGCCCTTCCATTTTTATAAGGTAAAGTGCAACGTAACTTTTGGATTTTTTTTAACTCGGTAACAAGATAATTTTATTATCCTTGAAATCCTACAGTTTGTCAGTTCTACTTTTTTAAAGCTTAGATTCATTTTCTATTTTAAAGAAATTATCTAGAAAGAATATGCGATGAATATGTGTCAAAATACTGTTGAGATTGTGATCAGATTGTCCCAGATTTTATTGCTCTGTTAAGTCAGCTGATCTTGTCCAGGGCAACTGTTGGAATACTGGAGCGATCCTTCACAGCCCAGGGTAAAGAATGGAAAGATCAATCAAGATTTCTATTCTTGATTGTTGTCCAGTGTGGCCATTAGGTCAGAATAACATTGGATCCAGCTAAGATTCTCTCCAAATGAATAAGCTGGTGTTCAGTGGCTGAGTTCACAATGCACACAATATCTATAAGCTTATGGAACTGCATCCTAAGACACTCACCTCCTTCAGAAAAAGGAGGAAGAGAATTGGATAATTAGCACTGTAAAATCAAACATTTGCTCCATTTCTCTCATCAACCTAGACATAATAATGTAATTTAAACCACTGTACATTAAGTCTTAGAAAACTGCGAGAGAATTCCCACAGGGTTGTGCAGAATCCTGTTTGGCCTCTACACTCATGTATAATGGTGCTCCTCCTTTTTGTGATCTTTAAAGTCAATTGACAGTTGAACAAATGTGACATAAATCAAACATACAGACCTTGATGCCCAAATTCCCAATTCATGCTCTCATCCAACGAGTCTAGATTGGAATTTCTGAAAACTTCACCTTCATATTATTTTTAAACTTTGAATTACTTTACACCACTGTGTTGTTTCCATCTCAGACAAACAAGAATTGGCATGTATTATCTTTACAACCCTTTTCTATTACTCATGTGTTTTGAAAGCAGTGTGTTGTTGCAACAACACCCTGTTAATAGCAGGGCGTTGGAAATCTTAAGTGTACAATAAATATATCTGGTCAGCTGCTCAAGATTTTTTCAGGCTTTGACAGCAGACACAAAACAACAACTGAATAGCAGCTCAAGTACTGTGGCTTCACTGACATTATTTAAGAATTATCAATGTTTTCCCATGCCAGCTGTTTTATCTCCCTATTGTAAGCATTTTGCATTTAGAGACAGCAAGAACTGCAGATATTGGTGTCAGAGTCAACACAGTATGGAGCTGGAGGAACAAAGGTCAGGCAGCATCAGAGGAACAGGAAAGTCAAAGTTTCGGGTCAGGACCCTTCGTCAGAACTGTTCATCAGTTCTGATGAAGCATCCCAACCTGAAACGTCAACATTTTGTGTTTAGCTGGTCTATGAACTCTGACTCTTGGCTGACATTAAAGCTGATTATTTCTTGTTTAAGATTGTGCAACACCAGTACTGAGATTGTTAAGCTATGTAGATGTGGAGAGGAAAACTGTTAGAAATCACATGGGAAGACCATAAGGAACTACAGAAAGTTGTGAACACAGCCCAGGCCATTCCGCAAGCCAACTTCACATCCATGGATTCCATCCACACTTCTCACTGCCTCGGACAGGCTGCCAATGTCAACAAAGACCCCTCCCACCCTGGTTATATTCTCTTCCAACATCTCCCATGAGGCAGAAGATATAGAAGCATAAACACAAATACTAACAGGTTCAAGAACAGCTTCTTCCCAGCTGTAAATAGACAGCCAAATGGACCTCTCTAATTTGAAATCTAATGTTGATCTTGCTTTTTGTACACGTTCTGCAACCGTACTTTGTATTCCTCACTCTGTCCGAACACCCTATGATCGGTATGTCCTCGTATGTTATGATCTGCCCGTACTGCACGCAGAACAAAACGTTTTCACTAAACTTAAGTATATGTGACAACAATAAACTAAATCGAATCAAATCAAGCTAATGCTCATTTATTCAGATTTCTGTTACTTGTTTATTTTCTGGGGATCAGTAGCAAAGCTACATACACCTATTTGCACCTGTTAAGGATTATTTTACATTCTGCCATAGTGCTCTCACTGGTGTGTTTCCACACTGGAGTTAAATAGGGAAGAACAATGTTAGATAACCTTCAACATTCTTTAAATAGATGCGCAACTTTTCACTGCGTTGCTAATAAGAATCTTCTTGCAATGTAGATTCAACATAATGCAACAGTTCCTTATCCACATGCCGCACTAGCCTCCCCTTAAAATGCAGACATTATATTTCAGCCATACCCTCTGCTGTCTGGTTGACAACCCTCATCACAAAGTCAACAAGTCACTTGAAAATTTTCCTTTTGGTTTTCTTAGCAGCTACCGTACATTGATGGTCTCAGTTTTGCTCTTTCACATAGGTGGAGGCAGGTATTTTTGTGCGGCTCCTGCAATAGCTTTATTGTTTTAAAGGCTCCTGTGAAATCACCCTCAGACTTCTCTTTTTCAAGAGAAAACAGTCTGTCAAATCTGATATTATCAATATAGTTTTGTTTTGCAGTCTTTCCACTACTTCCAAATCCTTTGCATTAACATAGCAATCAGAATTGTACATGATACATTTCAAAAGCTACTTAACCGAATGTTTGGGATATCCTAAGGTCATGGAAGACAATTATTATCATGTTAGTTGTAAAAGTGCATTATAAGCTTTCAATATCCATCACTTGACTTTTAGTACCTGGGATCTTCATGGAGTACAATCATTTCTAAAAAGGATTAAACACTGACACAAGGCAATAAACTCTTAAAAATTGATATTCAGAGAACTAGATGGCTGAAGGAACATAAAGTTAGCATGTCGGTGTAGCAAGCAAATTTGGAAGACAAATGCCACATTGGCCATTTTGATTGGGATTAAAGGACAAGAAAAAGGATATTTTGCTACAATGTTCTGATGAGACAACATCTGGAATACAATGTACAGTTTTGATATCCATATTTAAAGGAAGATTTTAGGTGTTCAGCAACCAGCCAGACATGACAGTGACCACTGGCCACTCAATATAAATGTTCTATATTGAGACACTAGAACATCTGGCAATGTCACGGCAGAAAATAATTCAACAAATTCTACACTTCCCCAATATGTGCAAACCAGGGAATATAGAGGAATTTCCCTTATGAAACTGAAAACTAACCAAAAGCATTGAGAACAATCTCATTCAAATATATTATAATGAATAAGGTGCAGGGCTGGATGAACACAGCAGGCCAAGCAGCATCATAGGAGCAGAGAGGCTGACGTTTCGGGCCTAGACCCTTCATCAGAAAAGGGGGAGGGGAAGGGGGTTTTGAAATAAATAGGGAGAGAGTGGGAGGCGGATAGAAGAGGGATAGAGGAGAGGATAGGTGGAGAGGAAACAAACAGGTCGAAGAGGCGGGGATGGGGCCAGGAAAGGTGAGTGTAGGTAGGGAGTTAGGAAGGGGATAGGTCA
>NW_025978645.1:0-6432 GCF_021869965.1 Rhincodon typus | reverse complement strand
ACAGACACAGCTTTCTTCTGACACAGAGGGATCACTGAGTTGACAGTCTATGAAATATCATTTCACTTTCCACAGGAGGCAGTCTTCATGTGCCAGGCCGCAAAGTGGGAACCACAGCTCACAGCTCATCACGCTCGGGGTGGGGGTGTTGATCAGAGGTAACCCCTACTCGGCGACTTTCAGTTTGTGAATAAACGTTAATTTAAAAGGAAGCTCTGGCTACTGGTGTCCTCAGTGAGAAAAAGTGCTGCCTGTGGCCATCAGAGAGAGAAAAAAAAGGCCGTTCAGCCCCTCTTGAGCCTGACTAGCCCCCTCCCCAATCAAATCGGATGACGTGCATCGTCACTCCATCTACCCCGAGAAACCCATTCCCCAACCCTTCACCTTCCTTCAACCCCAATGACAAGCCATCCAGGCATTTCCAATTCTCCCTGCTGCTGTCTTTTTGGGAGAGAGGGAGGTGGAAGGAAGAGGGGGCCTTACACGTTATCACTTTTCCGCTCCCCCCCCACCCATCCTCAAGAGAGGAACTGCTTCCTGACAGCGCACCCCTCCTGGACAGAGCTACCTCGAATTTGATGATCCCAAGCCCTACCCCCTCACCAACTCCGTGTTCCAGATTCTGCCCCAGAAAGAGGAAAAAGTTTCTCTCCCTCGACCTGGTCAAATCCTTCAATCGTCCCGAACCCCTCGATGAGATCCCTGTCCGTCCTCTCTGCTCGAGGGAGCATGTGTGACCCTCCCAAAAAAATCTTAGAGCTGCTCCCGGTTTGGAAAAAAGATTTTGATTTCTCACTCTCTCTCTCGCACACAAACACTTTCCCCACATCCCTCCTCCATCCACAACGAGCCCAATCCCATTAAAAAACTTATTGATCTCACACTTACCCCATCCCTTGGTACCTTGCGGATGGAGAAATCTAATCAATTTGAATCATCGGTGAATGAACCCTCTTTGGGGCATTACAAAAACATTTCTCATCTCAGTCCAAAGGGGCTGACCCCATCCCTCAGCTCTCCTGCCCCCAAACTTTAGATTCCTATTCTCGGCACCCCTTGGCATTTCATTGATTGGGAGTCTAGAGGATATTATAGAGGATAACAAACCCTGTCTCCTCCTCATGCAACACTCCCACCGCCACTGGGGGAGGGGGGTGTCAGTCTGGAAAAACCTCGTCTGCACTCGAGGGGGGAGGTGAGTGGTATTATCCAGACACTCAGGTAAGGTTGTGGGAACTGAGTTCAAATCCTGCCATGGCAGGTGGTGGAATTTGAATTCAATTAAAATTTTTGAGGCTAACAATGACCACGAAATGTGTCGTTGGAAAGCCCCATCTGGTTCACCGATGCCCCTTTAGGGAATGGATCTGCCATCCTCACTTGGTCTGGGCCTACACATGACACAGCAACTTGATGGAATCGCAACTGGGCAATTAGGGACGGGCAACAAACGCTGGCCCAGCCAGAGATGCCCACATCCCATGAATGAGTTTAAAAAAATGTCGATCGAGGTGGGGGGGGGGGTGCACGAAGGAAGTAAACAGCCACACTTAGCCGGTCTGGCCTACACGTGACTCCAGACCCACAGCAACGTGACTCTGCACTGACTCTGAACCTAGCCAGTGATGGCCACATTCTGAGACTGAGTGAAACTCCCTCCGAGGCAAACACACCCAGAGTTGTACACGGTGCTCCAATGGACCACTGGCCCACCAGCCCACTAAAAAGCAATGACTTTTCTAACATCTGTGTGCAGAAGTGTTCTCACAAATGACTGAATGCATTTTTCCCCCCCAGTCCCCATCATCGAATCACATTTCTTCCTTCATCCATTAACGGCCATCAGTAAGTCACCCCTGCCAGATAATTTGCACGCAAAGCCCGTTAACAATGATGTTGGTCATCGGGTGGGTGGGGGCAACAGGAAGGGGAAAATCTAAATGGAGGGGTAAATAAAGCATTCTACCTCCCTCCCCCTCCTCGTGGTGCCCACTTCTCTCTAAACACATCGAGAGCATTTGCGTACAGTGCGCTCCCTCTCCCAGGACATAACCGTGGAAGAGGGGCAAGGGCAGTTGGCAGAGATGACCCCCATCCCACACTGGCCGGACCTGTTTGTGGCCAGACCCACCAGGGCTGAACTGCAGCCAAAAGGTTCCTCGGAGAATGAACAAATAGGGTGTTCAACAACCAATATATACAAGGCATAGACTCTACGGAAAAAAAAAGTCAGGCTGGGGAAAAAAAGACGAGTTTGTAAATAAATCGTCCAGCAATAATACCACCAGGCACACTTGCCTTCATTGCTCAGTCCTTTTGACCGTACGAGTTGGGATGTTATGTCAAGATTATACAGCACATTGGTGAGGCCTCTTCTGGAGTACTGTACCCATTTCTAATCTTCCAGTTATAGGAAGGATATTAAAAACCGAAAGAGCTGCGGATGCTGTAAATCAGGAACAAAAACAAAGTTGCTGGAAAAGCTCAGCAGGTCTAGCAGCGTCTGTGGAGGAGAAAACAGAGTTAACGTTTGGGGTCTGGTGACCCTTTCTCAGAACTGAACAGGAAGGATATTATTAAGCTAGATAGGGTTCAGAAGAGATTTATCAGGATGTTGCCGGGTATAGAAGGTTTGAGTTATAAAGAAAGGCTGGATATGCTGGGACCTTTTTCACTGGAGCACAAGAGGTTGAGAGGTGACCTCCTAGATGTTTATAAAATAGTGAGAGCTATAGACAGAGTTAACAGTAGCTGTCTTTTCTCTAGAATGGAGTATTTCAAGACTAAAGGGGCACATTTTTAAATGGCAGTTTTAAAAAAAAGACACGAAGGGCATTTTTTTTTAAAAACACACAGAGGGTGGTTGGTGTGTGGAATGAACTTCCTGAGGAAGTGGTGAGTGTGGGTACAGTTACAACGTCTAAAAGACGTTTGGATAAATTCATAAATAGGAAAGGTTTGGAGGGATATGGGCCAGGAGCAGGCAGGTGGGACTGGTTTAGTTTGGGATTAAAAACTGGAACAAAAACAAAGTTGCTGAAAAGCTCAGCTGGTCTGGCAGCATCTATGAAGGAGAAAACAGAGTTAACGTTTCAGGTCCGGTGACCCTTCCTCAGAAGGAGTTTGGGATTATGCTCAGCATGGACTGGTTGGACCAAAGGGTCTGTTTCTGTGCTGTATGACTCTAGTACGTCGTCTGCCCCAACCCACCCCACACTTTTGTTTCAGTCACACTGCCGACCACATACCAGTTAACTTCTGTCAAGTGTTCTCTGGGACCCTGGTGCCAGGAAACTGTGGTTCAAGCCCAGGCTACTCGAGGGTTTGGGCTAACATCCTTGAAGCGTTTGTTTCAGATACATCCGCAATTCACCTCCAACTGGGTCAGAAATGACGGAAAGGGACAGAAAGAGGCGGCGAGAGAATTTATCTTCACAGGAGAGACACAGAGGGAGCACGAAAGAGACAGAAAGACATTTGTTTGAATGCGTTTATTTTAGAAAAAGAAACAGCAATTCCTCATGATTGGGAACTCCACCAGAAAGCAACGTCGAACAAAGCTGTACACACAGTATTCTCAGGGTCATTTACAAAGGGACGACAGATTAAAAACATGACAGCGAAGCATCGGGAGCAAGAAACTGGGGGAAGAGACAGAGAGAGAGAGAGAGAGAGAGAGAGAGAGCGCAACAACAGAAACGTCACTCCAGGACTGCGGTTAATTCTCTCCAAACGGTAACCCAGGCAAACCAACCCGGCACATACCCCCCAACACAAACAGGACCACCATTCAAACCACTTGCACCACCCAGATAGGGTGGCACAAGATAGGGAGAGGGGGTAGGGGCTGGACGAGGTGACAGAGATAGAGAGGAGGTGTAGGGGGGTGACAGAGATAGGGAGTGGGGGTGGGGGTGCAGGGGGCTGGAGGTGGTGACAGAGACAGGGAGGGAGATTGATGGAAGCCATGATGGAGGTAAAGTGACACATTGATGGATGGTGTAGCCAGCAGGAGGGAACGTTGCCTCAGCAGGGTTTGTTGTACCATGTCAGGGCTCTCCCTGTGTAGGGACACCGAGGTTAGAATGGGATGGGACAGCCTTGCAGGCAGCTGCTCCTGCTACCCAATGTGACCAGCCGTAAGACATGGCCAGGCCTGAACAATCCAGTGGGAAGGAGGGTTCGCTGTCGCTGAGTGCTGACCAGACGCTGCTCTGACAGCACAGCCAGGGGCAGCGGGAGCCCCACTACAGGGCTGGCCAACCGAGGAGGCAAAGCGAGTGGCCGGTCTCTTAGGAGGACTGCCTGGTGATGAGTGACCTCGGCTGCAAAGTGCGCCGCGTGTCCCTAATACCAGGCAACGACCCACCCTTCTATGCAGCACTCTCTGGGATTAACCACCATCTCCACTAACCCCCCCACCTCACCCCCAACCACCACCACAACCAACGTTCCCTCTGACTGCCCCGCTCCGAGTGGATGCCGCGATGCCAATCCCCCAGCTCTCTCAAACACAGAGTCTCAGGGCCAGTCTGCACCGAGGGAATTCATTCCCCTCACTCCCCTAAACTCTCCTGATGCTCTCCTCCAACTCCCTGGCACTGTGCAACATTTGCATGTGGCTCTGCAGGAGGGGTGGGGGGTGGTTCAGGGGTAATTCAACCTGGCTGCCTCTCTCCCCCAAGAAAGGGCAGACAGAGAACTCCCAGAACGGGCCCAGGGATGAGTAGCTGCAGTTCATGCAGATAGAGAGAGTGGGGGAGGTGGGGGGGGAACCTTGGATTGTTTTGCTGTAGAACAGAAAACTTTAAAGAGAAGAGATTGTGAATTGAGGCATTCAAAACGGTCTGACATTTGGTCAACGGGTTGTCAGACCAAGCGTACACTTGCATGTGGGGGGGGAAGGGGGTCTTGGCTGAAGGAGGATGAGAGAAAGGTCGCAGCTCTGTCGAAGGAGGAAGGTCAGGCTCTGCAGAAGGACCAAAACCACAAAAGCCTTGTGAGGGAGCCAACTAAGGAACCTTCTCCCGCTCTCTCTCTCTATAAAGAAGAGACAACAAATCGATCGAGCTAGTCTGAACGCCAGCACCAGGAAACGCCGATTCGCCAACTGAAGAGAGCTGCTGGGGACGGCAGGACAAGTGTTAAACCCTTTTATCTTCAGCAAAGAATTCGAGAAACAGTACTACGTTGGAGACTTCACAGGACTGTGTCTTAATTATTCCGAACCTTGGTGCCTGACAACCAGTTTTTAAGTGAATAACCCTTACCGCGCTATCCTTAAAAGGAACCATCAGCAATAGCTTTTAATAAACTAAATGTTTAACCTGCTTACATGACTTGAACTACTGTGACACAAGTTAGAAACAGGGGCTGAGCGTGAATGTGGGCCAGCACCCACACAGAGGACATTATTCGTGACATTTCCCCTCAACTCACCTCAGGAACAGCTGGTTGTTTGCGCCAATCCGTGGCGCGACCTGTATGACAATTACAATGGGCTTGAGAACACATACCTAATGCTTTTCTTTCTGAAAAACCTCTCTTCAACAAGATAGAGATCTTGTGCAGGGATGAACGTCGGTCGTAGATACGCTTGCGATGGCACCTGAACTGGACAGCGCCATTTTCTTCGGTAATGGATCTTTATACAAACACTGCGACTGTACAACTTCTTTCCTTTTAAAGGCATTCAGACCGAGTGGCGTTACAATGGCCACCAGTTCCCGGTATGCAGCTGCCCAGGACACATGTCCAACCCCGAAACCCTTATGTTAATTTAAAAAAAAGGAACACGCGCACACACATACACTCACACACACCCACATGCGCATACACACATACACACAAACTAGAACTTCACAACTGAACTGCCCAGGGCCACCACTCACCAGTGGCAGGGGAGGGGGGGGGGTGACACAGTGGAAGAGTGTGTCGGGGGTGGGGTTAGACCTTGATGCCAGTCACCCAGCACGGTCGCCTCGCTTCCACCTTGACACTGCAGCTTCAATAGGTCGACTCCTGGGCAACGTGGCAGAGGACAACCCACCTCCGCAACGCCCCCCCACCCATTCACGATTCCACCCTCCCCCCGCCCACACCAATGTACTGTGCCTCAGCACCTCCCACATTCAGACTGCCCTGTCCCTCTCCACACAGCGGGTGCTGGCCCCGGTCTCCAATCTCTAGAAGCCGTACTTGGCCTGGGTCTGGCGTTTGGTCAAGCGGTTGTCAGACCAAGCATTCTTCAGCTCCAGCTCCCGCTCTTTCGCCTTCGGTAGGTGGAGGGGGGAAGAGAGAGGGAGACAAGAAAAGCGTTAGTGCTGGTCCCCTCCTCCAGCTCCCGCAGCCCTCCCCCAGATAAAGACATAATGGATCCCAAACTCCACGCCCCCGCCCCCAATTCGCAGGACTGTGTGTTTAAAAAACAAA
>NW_025978644.1:0-6433 GCF_021869965.1 Rhincodon typus | reverse complement strand
GCTGTGTTCATCTAGCTCTACACCTTGTTATCTCAGATTCTCCAGCATCTGCAGTTCCTACTATCTCCATTAAATCTTACAGTTTTTGCAGCATTGAAAGAGGCCCTTCAGCCCATCCTATCAATTCTGGTCATCAAGCATCTATCTATTCTCATCCCATTTTATACTACATTACATTACACAATATGACGCGAAAGAATTAGTGAATATCATATGCTTGGTTAGTGGAAGTCAATGGTTCGGTTTTTAAGCTGCTGTTTTGCAGGCATGGAGTCTGCATGAATATTTGCACAATTCACTTACAGCAGCTGTATATCATCAGCCTGCCTCACTCTATGTCACAAACCTCGTTAAGTCTCTATTTAATTATTATTAAGGTGACCTGTTCGCCTCCAGGCTGCGCTATTTGGAATGTCCTACTTTACACCCTCTTTCACTTCCCTAACTCCATACTGTACCCCAAGCTGGATTCTGACTCCTCTATTCTCTGATCTGTCAAACACTTTACCTTCATCAGACGTCCCTCCTACAATCAACAGGATTTTACAGCAAGCTTGATTTCATCTAAGTTTCATCTGCTTTGTGGTTTTCTCCTCTTCCTGCTGTTGTGTGGATCTTGATGTCACTTTCATCCTTTAAGACACTCTTTAATATCCAGCTCTTTAACCAAGCCTTTGGTCTTTTGCCTTAAAACCTCTTCACGTGCATCAGTGTCAAAACATCCCTGTGATATATCTTGCACCTTCACAATACCTCAACAATATGTCCATAATGTTAAAACCCCCTCAAAACTCCTCCAAAGCTTTCAAATTCTCCCCAAGACTCTCCCCAGATTTAGAGATTGCTGTGTTTACAACTCCCTAGGTTGATTGTACTGTACCTTTCTTGCATTAGTCTGAAAGAAAGATACAGTTGAGGCAGTTATTGCATTCAAGAGGCTTATTGGATCAGATAGAGCAAAATCTTAGTTTAAAAGGCATCATCCAGATATTATAATAAACTGACTATTAATTGCTCAGTAGCTAGAGCTTAAACATATCCAAAAAGAGACTCCAAATCAAAGCTTTTCATTTTGCACTCATCAGGAGTGCAGCTCCAGAAACCAAACTTTGAAAGGAAGCATCAATTTAGACAGCATGAGAAAAGGTTGCTGTGTGGTTGGAAAATAGCTGATGTGGAAGTGCAGCAAGGACTGTTACAAATTATACTTTCTTTCACCAAAGAAAGAGTCATAGAGACTGTTAATTCCTGTTGCATCTCCATGCCAACAATACAACAAATTAATGCTGTTGTTTCATGCTGTATACATTGCTGTTCCTTTTTTAAAGTTTGGTTTCTTGGGTCCCAGTCCTGATGGGTGCAAGACAAAATGTTTTGACTTGGCATGTCTTTTTAAGCAATGTTTAAATTGACAATTAATTAATTTCCTACTTTGAATAATTAACTCTACCACTCATATGACACAGTCGGAAAGGCTGAATTGTTTTGAAAATTTAAGCTGTCACGACACATATTGGATATAATGTACCTGCTGTGATTAAGTATACCTCTGGAGAAGAACATAAAAATAGTTTGTGATTGTTGGGAACGCAGGGTAAGGCCTGAGATTTCTGATTGATCTGATTACATCCACTGGCATTATTTTCAGCCAATTCAAAGGATGATGTAAATCAATGCCCATCCAATGTCTGAGCTTTCAGTCGGTCCAGCATGTTTCCTACACAATTACTAGCCACCGGTATCCACCACTGATACCATGTACTATCATGAGTTCTGAAGAAGGGTCACTGGACCCAAACCGTTAACTCTGATTTCTCTCCACGGATCTGCTGCTGGAAATTTTCCAGCAATTTCTCTTTTTGTTTTAGATTTCCAGCATCTGCAGTTCTTTTGTTTTTTTTGCATTATGCGTCGATTCCTGGGTATCAAGCACTGGTGGCTGTATTAAGGTACGGTTTAGCCATCAGTCTTCCTTCCTTTGCTAGTCGAAGAGGTGGTCAGTAGTCTGTGATGAGGATAGACCATAATTAGGTGTCAACAGAAGAGACACTTGCCTTTCATAGCAAAATGTACTTGTTTTACATAACAGTAACTAATGCAGGTTAATGTTAACCCAGGCAAATTAACCATTAGTAGTTGGAAATAGAGAAGGCACATGTGGCTCCAGCAAAAAATCCTGTTTTGTATAATTTCAATATTGCTTAAATCTAATGTTCTATAAATTTGTCTTCTGTAATCCAAATGCAGCTCTTTTACATTACTGTAAAGCTTAATAGTGTCTTTACAGCTTTTTTCCTTCATTTACCAGTCTCTGTTTGTTCAATACTGCTGCTGACATGTTACAAAGTCTTCTAATAAAGATTTACATTGTATTAACTAGGACAGACCAGGTAAGGACAACAGATTTCATTCCCTAAAAGGACATTATCGAACCAATGAATTTTTATGACAATTGACCATGATTACGTAGTCAGCATTAAACCAAATTATTAATTCCAAGTAATTTGCTTTCTTGATTAATTTAAATTTCACCATCTGCCATAGTGGGATTCAATCCTATGTCTCCAGAACATCAAACTGGAGTTCTGGATTCCTAGTCTAGTGATTTCCATGATACCATCATCTCTCCCATTTAGAAATAAGTGATCACCTTTTTAATATAGAAATAAGGTAATTTTTTTCACTCTGAGAATCCTGAGTCTTTGGAAATGCTCTTCTTCAAATTGGAGTTGAAGCGAGGTCTTTGACTATTTTTAAAGACAAAGTTAGATAGGTTCTTTGTATGTAAAGGGATGAAAGGTTAATGGGATAGGCGAAAGAAAGAATACTTGAAGGACAGGACTAGAGTGCCCAGAATACCAGGACCAGATCCAAGATGAGGAATAGCCAACCAACAAGGTCAGCCACACAACTCCAATGAACTAGACCTTTCAGCCTGATCAGGAATAACATGTCACAGATTCATTGACATGACAAGGACACTTAGTCTAACACCATGTAGAGAACTGGGAATATCAGCTATGAAGCTAGAAATGCTGTACTTCCTGGTTTCAGCAGACTTCAAATTCCTGAGAGTAAATCACAGCCACAACTAGCAACTAGTGCCATGTAAAGAGAGAGCAAGGGTCATAGGGTGAAGTACAGCTGCAATGTAGCTCAGGACAAAGAGAGTGACCAGATGCACAGACTGCTAAATCTCAGCAAGGGCCAGGAGATAAGGACATCGAATCTTAGAATGGTTACAGCACAGGAGACCATTTAACCCATCAGATCCATGTCGGCTCACTGCAACTATTTCCACACCACCACTCTTTTCCAGTGGCCCCACAATTTGTACCTGTCCTTTAGCACAGAGCCTATTTCCTTTTGCAAGACAAGATCAGATTTACCTCCTTTGCATTCTGAGGCAGTGCACTCCAGATCCAAACCACTCAATGGGTAAAAGAGATAGACGTGCTGTGAGAAATATTTAAAAAGGATAATCACTAGAGTTGAAGAGAAATACATTCTGCTAAAAATAAGGGCAACTTGAACGAAGCACAAACATGGACTGATGCTACACTCTCTACGTAATTCTAAATAAAGACTGCACTTGCCAATAATGAAACGTTATGAATGAATAACAAGATAAGGGTATCATTGAAATATGAGAGAAAAGAGTTCTGAAGGTAAGTACACAGTAAGTTAGAACATTAAAATATCAAGTATAAATATAAAAATAGATATTTCCGAATTCTACAAATTCATGAATAACAAAAGAAAAATCAGGATAGTGATAAAGTCATTGAAGAAGGTACAAGAGAAACCACAGGTAATGACAGTAAAGTGACAGAAATATGGAATGCTAAGTTGTTACCATGGAGGTTAATTAGATGGCCATGTTATTCGAAGAAGAAAACATTTGTAGTATACTGCCCCCTTCAGGGAATATGGTTCAATCACGCCCAGTATATCACAGACAATGTTTATTAACCAAGGATAAAATAGCTGAGACTGATTCAGATCTGTTTCCATGGGTTTCCTTATAAAGGATTTTATTGTTTTGTGAACTCCTGTTCCATCCATTTCTGATTTCCGTGTGCAGATACTGAACCACTGATTCCAGACAATTCAGCATATAATTTCCATTCCTACTCACCTTTAAGGAAATGTCACACTGCATTGAAAAATGAAAATACTGTACACTGAATTGTTTCATAAAAGGTGGATTAATGGAGTTATGTTATTTCCCAGATGATATCTTGTGGCAGTTGTCACTTCTACCACTGAGGCAGTGGGTAAGAGGTGTTTAATGTAATTTACTGCCACCAAGTCTGTTCTGCCTTTGCTTTGACTTGGGCCCATTTAGTCATTAATAATAGCAGATGGACCACTGTAGAGTATGTACAGGAGAGACACTGTTCTGAGATAACAATAAGTTTTATTTGCATGATAGCAATACACTACAGTTGGTTAGGCATAATTATTAGGACCTTAGGGAGCTGCTACAGATAGATCTGCTCCCCTGAAAGCTCCAGTAGAACTCCTTGGCTCCCTCTGCGCACTGTGAATGACATGGACAGCAAATCCTTCAGAACCACTGCCTTATACAACAGGAGAGACTTGTATTTCAGAGTTCTTTCGTCACAGGTGGCTAGCCTACTATTTAAGAGTTCTGAAGGTAAGTATGTTTCGGAAGGACCTTCTACATCAGGAAGTTGCACCCAAGTGATCTAATGAATGTGCACAGTTGAATACATTGCTTTATGTGCACACTATCACTGGAGTGGGTAACATGGAGGGAGTTAAGCACAAAATGTGCGTCCCACTCAGACTCACTTTTATAACCAGTCTTGCAATTTCTGTTAGCATTTATTGAATGAGTAATTTAGTGATGCTGAAGCTATGATCGCAATCATTATGTATTATCCTACTATAAACATGTCACGTGCTGATGCTGAAATTAATCAAGTGGATCAAATGGAAAGAATCACTTCAGCAGCGGTATTTCCAAAAAAAAGCTTTATGTATAATGGAGTATGGTGCACACAGGCTATTTACATATATTCACCTTTGTTCCAGGGAAGTCCAGAATGAATTGTACTTCAGGCTAAACATGTACAATTCATAATTATTAAGGAGTGAACTGAAACAAAAGAATATTCTATGACAGCAGCTTTCATGAGATTATAATGCCACAATCTATCCACACAGTCCAAACAATAAACCAAATGCAAACTTGATCAAATATTTTTATATGACAAAAGCATCCTATAGAGTCCTCCATTTATCACAATAAAAAGTTGGAGGTAAGGTAATAAGTTATTTGACCAATAGTCAAAAATCATCCAATAGATAATAAAGAATTTGTCTGCTCTCAGATGTGTGGGAAGAGGGTACACTGTGAAGTGAATGTGTCAAGTAACCAATAATGACGAAGTAGGAATATGGAGGTTGACTTTGATACGATAAAACCTCCAGGAATATGACCATCAAGAATTGACCACCTCAGCAAATCCAATAATGTCAGGGTCAGTGCATTGGAAGTAGTGCTAATGTGGTAAAATAGGCAGAAATTTGGTGCATTTTCATCCTTTTAGGAATAATCAAGCCCAGGTAACGAAGTCCTAGAAGGAGTGCTTGTCAACAAATATCTAGAATGGGACTTGATCTCACAACATTCTTACTCAGAGGCAAGAGCTGACTCTGTAAGATCATCATAGATTCCAGCTGTTTGTTCACAGACTTTGGAATGTACAAAAATTACCAAATGGACAAAATAGAGGACCAGAAGAGAGCTTTAGGTTCATCAAATCCACTTCATTGAGATACAATGCACTGGCATACACTGTTTATTCAGCCACAACCATACAGTTTTATTATATGCAAAAAAAGAGACTAGAAAACACCTTCTACAGCTTAGAAGCAGCTCTCGGAAATTTAGCTTCTTTCACCAAAGCTTTCAAATACCATAAATAAAACTAAGAACTGCAGCTGTTGGAAATCTAAAATGAAGCAAATTGCAAGAGAAACTCAACAGGTCTGACAACATCTGGGCAGAGAAAGCAGAGTTAACATTTCAAGTTCAGAAGTTCCAGTGGAGTCACTGGACCCAAAATGTTAACTCTGCTTTTCCTTAACAGATATTACCAGACTTGTTGAGTTTCTCCAGCAATTTTTGTTTCTCTTTCAAATACCACGATAGCCTAACACTTGTCATCACCTCATCCAACTGACAGCTTAACTACTTTAACTGGAAATGTTCTCCAACCAGAAATTTGGCTTTAATCAGAAATGTTTTTTTAGTCTGCAATTTGCCAAATTCCCTTTCAAAGTCCATAATGAATTCAAACCTACTCCAGATAACAAGGTGTAGAGCTGGATGAACACAGCAGGCCAAGCAGCATCAGAGGAGCAGGAAGGCTGACGTTTTGGGCCTAGACCCTTCTTCAGA
>NW_025978643.1:0-6433 GCF_021869965.1 Rhincodon typus | reverse complement strand
GCAGGAAAACATGGGGCAGAGTTGTTAAGGAGGTCTAGGCCCGAAACGTCAGCCATCCTGCTCCTCTGATGCTGCTTGGCCTGCTGTGTTCATCCAGCTCCACACCTTGCTATCCTGGATATTTTCCAGGTCACTTATCAAATGCCCAATAATGATACAAGAGATGAGGAATTGGTGTTGTAGTGGTAATGTCACTAGACAGGTAATCCAGAACTCTCGGCAAATTTTCTGAGGACAGGGCTCCAAATACCATCACGGCAGATGGTGAAATTTATACTCAATAAAAATCAGGAATAAGGAGCTGGCCTAATGGTTATCCTGTGATCACTGTTGATTATCTTAAAATCCTATTTGGTTCACGAATGTCCCTTTGGGGAAGGAAATCTGTTATCCTTACATGGTCTGGTCTACATGTGATTTCAGACCCACAGCAATGTGGTTGGTTCTTAACTGCCCTTAGTTATGGTTAGCGACAAGCAATAAATGCTGACCCAGCCAGTGACACCCACATTTTCTGCACAAAGTTTTTAAAAAATTGAAATAACTCGCAGAGCATCAAGAAATCTCCACACTTACCCGCCTCTAGAAACCACCAGCTTCACTTTGACTTTGTAAGATACCATGATGCCCAGAATCTCTTTACTTGCTCCATCTCTTAGTCTGTTGTGTAAGAACACCATCAAAGTTAATTCAATCATCAGACTCACTCTGTAACATATAGTGGGGGAACTAAACACATGCTTTCTCTCTCTCTCCACATGGGACCACAAACTTCAATGGCTCACTGATGTGCCTTGTTATTTGCTGGGATCGTCCTGGTTCTCAGGATTCCCTATGGGAATGGTCAAAGATGGAGACAGAAATTTATGGCATCTGTCATAATATCTTCTCATCACCAAATTCCTGGGAACTAATGAGGGGAAAAGGTGGCTCAATGGTTAGCCCTGCTGCATCACAGCACCAAGGACCCGGGTTCGATTCCACCCTCGGGTAACTGTCTGAGTGGAGTTTGCATGTTCTTTCTATGTCTGCGTGGGTTTCCTCCGGGTGTTCCGGTTTCCTCCCACAGTCCAAAAATGTGCAGGTTAGGTGGATTGGCCATGCTAAATTGCCCCATAGTGTTCAGGGATGTGTAGGTTAGGTGGATTAGCCATGGGAAATGCAGGGTTACAGTGATAGGGTAGTGGGTGGGTCAGAGTGAAATGCTCTTCAGAGGAGTGGTGTGGGTTCGATGGGCTGAATAGCCTGCTTCCACAAAGTGGGGATTCTATGATTCTAATGAATTCAGAACTATCAGCACAAATTAGACTGAAGCCACTCCACAGCCAAATAAGGAAACAGTTTTCCACGAAGAGTAGCATCAGAATTCCCTATCCTAAAGACTGTGAAAGTTGGGGTCCAATTCAAAACTGGGATCAATAGACAGCCCAGCATTGATTGGTCCCTCTCATAATTACCCTTGAGAAGGTGGTTGTGAGGTGCCTTCTTGAACTGCTGCCATCCAATGTGGTGTAGGCAGACCCTCGATGCTGTTTGATCCAGTCTCACTAAAGGAATAGTGATATATTTCCAAGTCAGGATGGCAAGTGGCTTGGAGGGAAAATTGCAGGGGATGGCATTTCAATGCTCTTGTTTTTCTAGGGGGTTATACGTTTGGAAGATGCTACTGAAGGAGCCTTGAAGACTTGTTGCAGTGCATCTTGTAGATGGTACACACTGCGTTACTGAGCATCAATGGTGGCGGAGTAGATAGAATAGATTCTTAGAATCATAGAATCGCTACACTTGACCCATTCAGTCCACACCAATCCTCTGAAGAGCATCCCACCCAGACCCACCCCGTACCCTACCCCTGTAACCCTACATTTTCACCAAACCTGCACATCTTTGAATATTTATGAATGTGGCACCAATCAAGTGAGCTTCTTTGTCCTGGTTGGTATCAAAGGGGTTCGCTAAGACTCTCTCTTGTTGGAGAAGGTACTTGGTGTGGCACAGGTGCTTGTGTGACATGAATATTATTTACCACTGATCAGCCCAAGCCCAGATATTGTCCAGGTCTTAGAAATGAGCCATGTGCGATAACGTTTGAGCACACAGGCCCTCCTGCATCGATTCTGAGCCACCTACTGAAGGAAATCCCTGATTGCAGTGTTTGAAATCAGTGCTATCTCATTATCCAAGGGTGAAGCTAGCACAGGTCTGATGGGTCAAATGGCCTCTTTCTGTGCTGTATCATTTTCTGATTTAAGGCTAAACCAAATATCCACATTCAGAAGACTTTCAATGTGAGATATTTATTCATTTCAAATATTGATGTCCAGTTTCAAAAACTAGTACTATTAGATGGTTGAACATGCTTACAAGGTGCTGGAAGCCAGGTTTGTGTCTTCATGCTTGAGCTTCCCATCTAAAGCCAGGCCGCGTTTCTCTCGGTTATTGGCTAGGTATGGTGTCAGGGTGTAAACTTTACAAAACGTAGAGCTCGGGGCCACAATGTCACTGCAGACAGAGAGAGAGATGCAGAGAAAGTTAAAACTGGAGAACTCATCATAAAAGCACAAGAAATAGGAACAGCAGTAGACCATTTGGCCCATCTATAGGATGATGAGACAACAAGGTGCAGAGCTGGATGAATACAGCAGGCCAAGCAGCATCATAGGAGCAGAAAGGCTGACGTTTCGGGCCTAGACCCTTCATCAGAAATGGGGGAGGGGAAGGGGGCTCTGAAATAAATAGGGAGAGAGGGGGAGGCGGATAGAAGATGGATAGAGGAGAAGATAGGTGGACTGGAAACAGACAGGTCAAAGAGGCAGGGATGGAGCCAGTAAAGGTGAGTGTAGGTGGGGTGTTGGGGAGGAGATAGGTCAGTCCAGGGAGGACGGACAGGTCAAGGGGGCGGGATGAGGTTAGTAGGTAGGAGATGGGGGTGAGGTTTGAGGTGGAAAGAGGGGATAGGTGGGAGGAAGAACAGGTTAGGGAGGCAGGGACGAGCTGGGCTGGTTTTGGGATGCGGTAGGGGGAGGGGAGATTTTGAAGCTTGTGAAATCCACATTGATACCATTTGGCTGCAGGGTTCCCAAGCGGAATATGAGTTGCTGTTCCTGCAACCTTCGGGTGGCATCGTTGTGGCACTGCAGGAGGCCCAGGATGGACATGTCGTCTGAGGAATGGGAGGGGGAGTTGAAATGGTTCGCGACTGGGAGGTGTAGTTGTTTATTGTGAACTGAGCGTAGGGGTTCTGCAAAGCGGTCCCCAAGCCTCCGCTTGGTTTCCCCGATGTAGAGGAGGCCACAATGAGTACAGCGGATGCAGTATACCACATTGGCAGATGTGCAGGTGAACATCTGCTTGATGTGGAAAGTCTTCTTGGGGCCTGGGATGGGGGTGCGGGAGGAGGTATGGGGGCAGGTGTAGCACTTCCTGCGGTTGCAGGGAAAAGTGCCATGTGTGGTGGGGCTGGAGGGGAGTGTGGAGCAGACAAGGGAGTCACGGAGAGAGTGGTCCCTCCGGAAAGCAGGTAAGGGTGGGGAGGGAAAGATGTCTTTGGTGGTGCGGTCGGATTGCAGATGGCGGAAGTGTCGGAGGATGATGCGTTGGATCCGGACGTTGGTGGGGTGGTACGTGATGATGAGGGGGATTCTTTTTTGGTTGTTATTGCGGGGACGGGGTGTGAGGGATGAGTTGCGGGAAATGTGGGAGACACAGTTGAGGGTGTTCTCGACCACTGAGGGGGGGAAGTTGCGGTCCTTGAAAAACGAGGACATCTGAGATGTACGGGAGTGGAATGCCTCATCCTGGGAGCAGATGCGGCGGAGGCAAAGGAATTGGGAATAGGGGATGGCATTTTTGCAGGAAAGTGGGTGGGAGGAGGTGTATTCTAGGTAGCTGTAGGATGATGGCTGCTCTGATTGGTCCATATTCCTGCCTATTCCCAATAATCTTTCACCCATTTGCTTATCCGAAACTGTCTGCCTCTGCCTTCAGTATTCAAGGAGTCTGCTTCGACTGCCTTTTGAGGAAGAGTGTTCCAAAGACTCAGCAGCCTCTCAGAGAAACAATTATCCTTAATTCAACATTTAATTGGGGCATAGAGTACAAGAGCAGGGAGGTGATGTTGAACTTGTACAACACACTTTATAGACTGTGAAAGCTGGGGTCCAGTTCAAGACTTGGATCAATAGACATCCCAGCATTCATTGGTTCCCCTCGCACTTGCCCTTGAGAAAGTGCTTGTGAGGTGTCTTCTTGAATTGCTGCCATCCAGTGTGGTGTACGCAGACCCTCGATCCCTTTGATCCAGTCTCACTAAAGGAATAGTGATATATTTCCAAGTCAGGATGGCAAGTGGCTTGGAGGGAAAATTGCAGGGGATGGCGTTTCAATGCTCTTGTTTTTCTAGGGGTAGAGCTTTTGGGTTTGGAAGATGCTACTGAAGGAGCCTTGGAGATTTGTTGCAGTGCATTTTGTAGATAGTACACATCTTACAGAATGGAGGATTGGGTACAGTTGTGGGCATCACTTATAGAATCATGGAATCCCTACAGTGTGAAAGGAGGCCATTTGGCCCTCAAGTCCACACTGACCCTCCAAAGAGCGTCCCACACAGACCCAGCTCCCTACCATATTCCATAAGCTCATTATCCTGGCTAATCCACCCAGCCTGCACATCCCTGAACACTATGGAGCAATTTAGCATGGCCAATCCACCCTAACCTGCATATCTTTGAACTGTGGGAGGAAACCGGAGCACCCAGAGGAAACCCACGCAGACACAGGGAGAATGTGCAAACTCCATACAGACAGTCACCCGAGACTGGAATCAAACCTGGGTCCCTAGTGCTGTGAGGCAACAGAGTTAACCACTGAGCCACCTTGCTGCCCAGGAAAGATGTGAATGCATTGGGGAGAGTGCAGTAGCAATTTACAACAAGGGTAGCAGGAAAGAGAAACTTTCCTGAGAAAGAGAAAGAGGGTAGATTGAAGAAGTTGGGACTGCTCTCCTTGAAGAGAAGAAGACAGACAGAAGATTTGACAGAGGGTTTCAAAATCACAACCAGGCTGGTTAGAGTAGATAGGGAGAAGCTCTTCCTTGTTGGAAAAGATCAAAAGTGCACAGGGGAGGCAACAGACTAGTGGTATTATCACTGGACTGTTAATCCAAAGACGTAGGTAATGTTCTGGGACCCCTCGGTAGATGGTGGAATTTGAATTTTATTTAAAAAACTGGAATTAAGAGTCCAAATGAGGGCCATGAAGCCATTTTTGGAAAAATCCATCAGGTTCACTTATGTCCTTTTGCGAAGGAAACTGACCCCAGACCCAAAACAATGTGGTTGACTCTTAACTGCCCTCTGGGCAATTAGGGATGGGCAACAAATGTCTAGCCAGCAATGCCCTCTTCCTGTGAATGAATAAAAAAATTAAAATGATGTGCAAATGAGGCATGGATGACGTTCTAGGTATAGATGCTTGTTTGAAGAGCAAGTATAGATATGATGGCCCACATGGCCACCTTCTGGGATGGAGAGTTCCAAAGATTCCCTTTGTTGCATAAGTACAAGATAATGAAAGATTTAACACTGAGAAGTTCTTTCAGCACTATCCAATATAATGTCATATGGATTTGATTAGGAGAACAGTTTTGCCCCTCAAAGGGTGATGTCCTAACTTCAAGGTGTTCCTCATGGTACAATCATATCATACCTATATATCAGGACATCCCAAGACCTTTTAAAGCCAATGAGGTATATATAAAGTGGCATTACCGGTCTAAGGTTAGAGAAGTGACAACTAAGTTATGCACACTAAAATCCCACAGATGGCAGTGTGGTAATGGCTAGAATATCTGTTTCAGTTACCTGACTTTTCTCACATCCTCATGTTTTTTTAAAAAAAGCTCTTTGTTTGTTAGCTAGGTTTACATTTATTGGTATAATAAGCAACAACATTGGGTCCAGAGTCACATACAGCCTAGACAGGGTAGAGACAGCAAACTTCTTTCCCTAAAGGACATTAGTGAACCAGATGGGTTTATACAAAAATCAATAGTGGTTACATGATTGCCATTAGGTTAGCTTTGCATTCCAGACTTTTCCTTTAATTACATTCAAATTTCATCACCTGCCATAGAGGGATGTGAACTCATGATCCCACAGCATTAACTTAAGATTCTGAATTACTAGTCTAGTGACATTACCATTACACCACCTTATTTGCACATGTAGTTGTATCAGCTCCATAAGGTAATTATTCCTGACTAAACGTAGCTATACTTTTTGCTAATATGCAATAAACCTCCTTGTCACCTAATAACAGCACCTTTTCTGTAGATATTCTATAGTGTCATATCCTCCGCAACTATTCATTAGATTGTCCAAGGGCAAAGCAAGAGTAAAGGAGGATTAATGACAGTGAACTACCTCAAACAGCC
>NW_025978642.1:0-6433 GCF_021869965.1 Rhincodon typus | reverse complement strand
GTAATCGTAGAAAACCTACTTCACTGTCGACAATGCCACCAATTGCGATGTCGTCCACAAACTTAATAGTCATGCCTTCTATATTTTCATCCAAATCATTTCTATAAATGACAGACAAAAGAGGACCCAGAACCGATCCCTGTGGAACACCCCTGGTGACAGGACTCCAGTCCAAAATGGTTTTCTAAACATGTTTAACAAATTCTTCACTACCCAAACATTTAACACTTTGGTAGTGCCAGTCAATGTTTGCAAAATTAAAATCATCTACTATAACAAACTTATTATTCTTACATATATCTGAGATTTCTCGAAATATTTGATCCTCTGTTTCGCCCTGACTGTTGGGGGGCCTATCAAGGTGATCACAATCCCATCAAGATGATCATTCATTTGTTCGTATTTCTAATTTCAATGCGTATATTTACACTGGATGAATTTTTTCAGGAATATTTTCTCTAGTTACAACAGTCGTGTTTTCCTTAAATGAAAATGCTGCTCCTGCTCCTCTTTTGCCTCCCTTTCTAACCTTCCTATAGCTGCCTCAGACTTCTAAAGTCCTTCCAATATAGACTGAGTCCTCACTGCTATTTTTATGACAAGTCCTTCGTTCCAGTATCATTCTTGTAAACCTACACTGGACCCCCTCCAATGCCAGCACATCCTTCCTTAGATTTAAGGTTCAAAACTGTTCACAATATTCCAAACGCTGTCTGCCCAGAGCTGATACAGCCTCAGCAATACACCTCTGCTCCGTATTCTTGGCCACTTGAAATACATGTTAAAATGGCATTTGACTTCCTAACTGCCAACTGAACCTGCATGTTAACCTTAAGAGAATTCCTGAATTAGGAGCTGCAAGTCCCTTTGCGCTTCAGATTTCTGAAGCCTTTCCCAATTTAGAAAATGATCTATGCACTTATTATTCCTATTTTACTTATGGATCAGGTATTAATCCAGAGATTATTACCTTTTTGGTTGTACTCTTTAATTTAGCCCTGAGCTGCTCATATTACTTCAGCAGAATCTCGTTCCTCTTTTCTATCTAACGCGACTGTTCATCTCTCACTCCAAGTTCCTCTGCAGCCTAGATGAGATATCCTGAACACAGGCACCAAGTAGGCAACACAGCCTTTGGGACTCCCGTTTCTGGTAACAGAGAAGAGCGTCTATTTCCCTGACAATTCTATCCCCAATTACAACTACACTTCTTTTATTTCCCGCCCCCCCACCTCTTGAATGACCCCCTCTACCACAGTGCTGTGGCCAGTTTGCTCATCCTCCCTATAGCTCCCGCTCTCATCCACACAGGGAACAGGAATCTCAAACCTGTTAACAAGATCAAGGTCTGAGGCTCCAACAGCACTCCCTTTGTTTTCCTCTACCTGTCTCACTCCTGGTCACAGATAGTAAGAACTGCCGATGCCAGAGTCAGAGATAACACAACGTGGAGCTGGAGGAACACAGCAGGCCAGGCAACATCAGAGGAACAGAAAAGCTGACGATTCGGGTCGGGACCCTTCTTCAGAAAATCTGTTCCTCCAGCTCCACACTGTGTTATATCAAGCATTGTCACACCTTTTTTGTTCCTGACAACTGACTGTATTTGAGGTAATTAAGCTGAAGCGTCTGGCTGCCTCCTGAAACAGAGCATCCAGGTAACTCTTCCCCATCTCTGTTGTGTGGCAGTGTTCGGAGCTCAGTCTCCAGCTCATCAATCTGAGCCAGAGTTCCTCAAGCAACCAACACTTGCTGTGAATGTTGTGGCTGGGAACCACAATGGGGTCCATTTGCGCCCAAGTAATGCAGTTACATAACATCGCCTGGACCAGCATCTCTATTTTAATTACTTCGTAATTTGATTTTTAAAAAAATACTGAAACAAAGTCCATTATTGGTGGGGAGAGTAATTGACAACGCTGAAGATGTTGGCATAAGGCAGATATCTTGAGGGATTGTGTGGCCGGCAGAGATTAGAGATGGGAATGATCACTATCATGGAGGGATTAGCAAACAAGGATCAGAATTTTTTTAAAACGTTGCTTTTTCTCAACTGGCAAGTTCTTCAGCTCAGTGAGATCAGGATTAGGAGAACAAGACTCAGTGCAAGTGAGTACACGGACAGCAGACGAGTCCTCATCAAACGTCCTTTCTGCCACCGTAATACTGTCCTTGACTAACAATGCCACACCTCCCCCTCTTTTACCACCTTCCCTGATCTTACTGAAACATCGAAACCCCAGAACCTGCAACAACCATTCCTGTCCCTGCTCTATCCATGTCTCCGAAATGGCCACAACATCGAAGTCCCAGGTACCAACCCATGCTGCAAGTTCACCCACCTTATTCTGGATGCTCCTGGCATTGAAGTAGACACACCTCAAACCACCTTCCTGCCTGCCGGTACACTCCTGCGACCTTGAAACCTTATTTATGACCTCACTACTCTCAACCTCCTGTACACTGGAGCTACAATTCAGGCTCCCACCCCCCTGTTGAATTAGTTTAAACCCTCCCGAAGAGCATTAGCAAATTTCCCCCCCAGGATATTGGTACCCCTCTGGTTCAGGTGTAGACCATCCCGTTTGTAGAGGTCCCACCTACCCCAGAATGAGCTCCAATTATCCAGGTATCTGAATCCCTCCCTCCTGCACCATCCCTGTAGCCACGTGTTCAACTGCTCTCTCTCCCTATTCCTCGCCTCGCTAGCACGTGGCACGGGTAACAAACCAGAGATAACAACTCTGTTTGTTCTAGCTCTAAGCTTCCACCCTAGCTCCTTGAATTTCTGCCTTACATCCCCATCCCTTTTCCTACCTATGTCGTTGGTGCCTATGTGGACCACGACTTGGGGCTGCTCCCCCTCCCCCTTAAGGATCCCGAAAACACGATCCGAGACATCACGGACCCTGGCACCTGGGAGGCAACACACCAACCGCGAGTCTCTCTCGTTCCCACAGAATCTCCTATCTGTCCCCCTAACTATGGAGTCCCCAATGACTAATGCTCTCCTCCTCTCCCCCCTTCCCTTCTGAGCAACAGGGACAGACGCTGTGCCAGAGACCTGTACCCCATGGCTTACCCCTGGTAAGTCGTCCCCCCCAACAGTATCCAAAACGGTATACTTGTTTTTGAGGGGAATGGCCACAGGGGATCCCTGCACTGTCTGCCTGTTCCCTTTCCATCCCCTGACTGTAACCCATCTACTTTTTTCCTGTACCTGAGGTGTGACTACCTCCCCGTAACTCCTCTCAATTACCCCCTCAGCCTCCCGAATGATCCGAAGTTCATCCAGCTCCAGCTCCAGTTCCCTAACACGGTTTCCGAGGAGCTGGAGTTGGGTGCACTTCCCGCAGATGAAGTCAGTGGGGACACTAGTGGTGACCCTTACCTCCCACATTCTACAGGAGGAGCATACAACTGCCCTAACATCCATTCCCACTGTTCTGAATTCCCAAACAGACAAATTAAAAAAAAAACTAGTAGCCTTACCAAATCAGCGCCCAGAACCTTTTTTTTTGGTTAGAGGAGGAGGATGGGTGGGAGACACTACCTAGGTAGTGTTTCGGGTAAAGCAACCGCCCAAATATATTACCTCACTTATTCCAAAAATGGAGTCACGCGAGATAAGACTTTTATAATCGAAAAGCTCACCTTCCCAGGCTGCCCTCGTGCTTCCTCCCGGACTCCCGCCGCTGAAACATTTCTACTTTGGATAAAGGTACCTGCCAGTACCCTCTGAGCAAGTTTAACTGAGAAATATAAGTTGCTTGTCCCAACTTCTCAAAGCAGTCTTCCAAACGTGGAATCAAATATGAATCAGACTTTGTAACTGCACGAACTTTGTGATAGTCTACACATAACCAGTGGGTACGAGTTTTGGTACCACTACAATGGGTGAGCTCCAGTCGCTGCAACTCACTTCAATTATGTTGTCTTAGATAATGCATTCAATCTCCTTTTGAACCTGTGCAAACTTTAGAGGGTTAAGTCTATAACGATGTTTCTTAATGGGAGCAGCATTTTTCATCTCTACAACAATCATAATTAGATTAGTATTTCTTAGTTTATTTCAACATATTTCCCCATGTGATAGCAATAATTCTTTCAGGTCATTTTGATTTTCCTCTGGAATCTAAGTCAGTTATTTATCCCAATTTTGAGAACTTCCTCATTATCCAATGTAATCTGATGAATATCCAAATCAGAATCCTTTGAACTTGTCTCTTCACACTGTGTTGTAGCTGGTAATATATGCTCATTTTGCTTTCTTTCCCTATCAAAATACCTTTTGACCATATTCACATGACACACACTGTGAGATTTCTTTCTATCTCACATTCTTATCAGATCATTCACCTCACTGATTTTCCCTTCGATTAGATAAGGCCTACTAAAATTTGCTATTAAAAGTTCACCTACCACTGGAAATAACCTAACTCTTTATTCCCACAGGCAAAATTTCATACATTTGATTTCTTATCTGCTTCATGTTTCATCATATGCTGTGTTACTTTTACATGCTGTCTAGCCAACTCACCCGTTCTAAATTAATATCAATGTTACTCTCACCCAGTGCCCAAAAACTAATTCAAAAGGACTTAATTGGAGAGATTCATTTCATGCATCCCAAATTGCAATAAGTGCAAACAGAATGCTTTTATCCCAGTCATCTAGGTAGTCTTGACTATAAGCCCTCAACATGGTCTTTAAAGTTTGATGCCACCTTTCTAATGCTCCCTGTGATTCTGCATGGTATGCAATAGATTTGGATTGTTTTGTTCCATGAATTACCACTGTAAAAATTGGCACGTGATCTGATTGTATTTCTGTGGTAGTTGGTATCTAATGACAAAGTTCAGTAACTCTTCCACAATTTTATTAGCCATAGTATTGTATAATGGAATGACCTCTGGAAATCTAGTGGACTCATCTATTATGGTTAACAAATACTGATCACAACTTTTTTGTTTTAGGTAGGGGTTCTACACAATCACTTAAGACCCTTGTAAAGGGTTCCTCAAATGCAGGAATGGATATTAAGGTACTGGTTATATTACTGCCTGAGGTTTTGCTGCAAAGACACGTCTTGCAAAATCAGCCATGATCAAATGGTGGAACAGACTCAATTGGCCAAGTGGCCTACTTCTTCCTCGATACCTTATGGCCTTATGGTCTTATGGACTCTACCAACAGACCCGAATCCAAAAGTACAGAATAATCGGAGCCTAAAGATCTCTCTTATTCTCGTACAGTGACATTCAAGGATGAAAGACAGTACCCAGACTAATGAAAGCGTTTTTGCATTTTGGTTTACTCCCCAATCACGTCCTATTGGTAATTCATGCGCTCCCAACACTGCTTTTTGTAACCCACCAGCAGTACAAATTGATGAACTATTTGTCATAGGTCATTTCTCATTTGCCTGAACATGTGATAGTCTCCATTTCTTCATCAAGAAGTCATTTTTACGTTAGTGACATTCTGGGATACACTCAGATTCTTCTTCTGTGTACGCTTTTTGATACAGCTGCTTTATTTTTCATCATCCTGTTTTAATTCAATAATTTATTTGACTAAAAATATTTACTTAATCCTCCACCTGTTCTTGTTTACTCTTAAATATTCAGTCAAACATGGTCACTAATAATTCTACTTCAGCTGCCTTATTTTTATTCTTTGATATCTCCTCCTGCTTCACCTTGTGGCTTTGCGACCTTGTTACCACACAGTAGGAAAAAAATCCCAGGGTATAGTTCCTGTAATACAATAGTTGCTTGATTTTCCACTGGCTTTGCAAGCACAGTAACAGCGCTCCTACCTGTGGTCCAGCTATATCGTTACCAAGGGCAAATCGTATTCCTGGAGTTCAGAGTTCCTCTAGTATTCCGACCACCACTTCTCCAATTTTCACTGGACACTCCAATCTCACTTAACATAATGAAACACTCTTCATCTCACCGCAAATTTCACATATTACCAGTTCTTTTTTTTTTGTTTTTTTTTGTCTGGTAATAGCCCTTATGAATGACATATCTCCTCATCTCTCACCATCTCTTAAAATTGTAATCTTTTTTATTTAGCTCTTCCTGGCATACATGCATAAGCCTCATAAAAACTGAAAGAACTATGGATGCTGTAAATCAGAAACAAAACAGAAGTTGCTAGAAAAGCTCAGCAGATCTCACAGCAGAAGAAAAAAGTCAGAGTTAAAATTACAGGTCCAGTCACCCTTCCTCAGAATGAGTAAACCCTACCCTCACAAGTAAATTCTTTAGAGAGATCTGGCACTTTCATCTCGACCAGCTCCTGACCAGGTTATGAATTCTGGTGTTTCAGAGATAGTAGGAACTGCAGATGCTGGAGAATCTGAGACAACAAGGTGTAGAACTGGATGAACACAGCAGGCCAAGCAGCATCAGAGGAGCAGGAA
>NW_025978641.1:0-6434 GCF_021869965.1 Rhincodon typus | reverse complement strand
CACGCAGCTTCGTTTGTGTGTGTTGGGATGGTTACTATTGAAGTTCAGTACCTGCGTGCGAACACTATTTAAAAAGGGCTACAATACACTGCAGCAACACAGAACTACGCCAAGAGGAAGAAGAATACCTCTTCCAAGTGTTCAAGGATAATGGATATCCAAAGAACTGGGTCAGAAGATGCCTACAGGAACAGCAGCACAAAGATTCTACACGCCCCGACACACTCATCACACTATCCTACATCAGGAACACGTCGGAACTCACCACAAGACTCCTACGACCGCTGGGCATCAGAGTGGCACACAAGCCCACGTCAACCCTACGACAACTGCTCACCCGAGCCAAAGACCCACTCCCTGCCATGGACAGGACCAATGTCATCTACATAATCCCCTGCAGAGACTGCGAGAAACACTACATCGGACAAACAGGAAGGAAACTAACAACAAGGGTACATGAACACCAACTGGCTACAAAAAGACACGACCAATACTCGCTCATCTCAATCCACACGGACAAGGAGAACCATGACTTTGATTGGGACAACACCAAGATCCTGGGACAGGCTAGGCAGAGGCAAGCACGAGAATTCCTGGAAGCATGGCACTCCACGAAGCATGCTATTAATAAACACATTGAACTCGACCCCATATACATTCCACTACGAAGGAAACCTGGAAGTCAGGCAATCCATCTCAACGGACCCCAGAGTTTAAAAACCAGGCGGGAAAACACACCGACGCTTCATCGGAGGCTGCACTGAGGATGTTACCAAGCATGGTAATGAAACGTCTGCAAAACAACAAACCGGCTCGACGAGCCAACCAACCTCAAAATAATTTTTCAATCTGTTTAGAATTTAGCCTGTTTGACATCTGTAGCCAGCACGTTTTTCAAGGTCAGCCGATAGCAGCGTCATATCACCACTGCTTGAGGAACCTGGACCTTTATTTACTTGCTCACTCTTGCTTTTTGAAATTGATTGTTTTGATTTATTTCACATGTAGACCATAATGATTTGTGCTGATGTCTCAAACAATTCTTTTCAATGTCCTACACTACTTTCTCATAACAGAAATAATATTCCTAGTGGGTCGATTTAGCATAATTATTGCATTAAATAAATTTAATAATATATAAACATAAATACATACTTGGACATACATTAATAATTTGTAAATTTTAAATAAATGGTTATAAATTTAAGAATTTAAGAGGGATATGCAAGTCATCTCCTTCCAATTTCAGGTAAAATACATTGTTTTAAATGGTGATGGAGTGATCAGACCAAGTTTGTGCAGAGACAGGTTCATGTGAGTTTTAAATCATAATGGATAGAAAATCAAGTCACAAGCTTTCATGCCACGACACAAAAATGGAGTAGCTGTTTTTCCTGGAAAAAAAAAAGAGATTGAGAGAGCAAGACAAGGAGACAGAGACAGTTACTGCCGTGGAAATAGACAAAAAGCCATAAGCACGATGCTGTTGGGAACTGTTTTTTTTCATTCGAAGAGACAGGACTTTAGATTGAAATTGTCAGCATGTGCCTTATCGCTGCAAGTTGCTTTGCGAAAACTCAGGAAAGCCTTCAAAGAACAGTAGAGGACTCATCTGGCATGCCAAGAAGAAAAAGGATTGTCAAAAAAAACAAGAGTAGTTTGGGAGTTAACCTTCAGAATTACGTATTGGCTGGGAACATGATATAAAACATATCCTGAAGTATTTCAAATCATAGCTGGTTATAGGGAAGTACCTTTCGGTTTAGTTTGATGTATTTATTGCCTGTTAATATTTAGTCTGTGGTTATTTTAGTTTGTTGTCAATGTAAAATTCTTAGAATGTGGAATCTTTTCCTTAATTCTCTCTGTTGGTCACTGGGAAATTCATCTCTTTTTAAACGGAGATCGATTTCTATAGCTATCATAACAACATATAAATAATATAAATGTGCAACATACATCTAATATGAAAATAATACATATAAATAAACAAG
This sequence comes from Rhincodon typus, assembly GCF_021869965.1. Classification (NCBI taxonomy): domain Eukaryota; kingdom Metazoa; phylum Chordata; class Chondrichthyes; order Orectolobiformes; family Rhincodontidae; genus Rhincodon; species Rhincodon typus. The sequence continues at coordinate 4,440 of NW_025978641.1, read as the reverse complement.
TTAGAGTACTTTACAGCTGTTTACACTACATGAGCATTTGAAACGATGCTAGATAAGGCACACCCAAGTACAAATCCTGTTTAAACCCAGATGGAGAAGCTTCATGATTTTAGATTGTCAAGCAAGAATTACCTTAACTATTACTGTCTGATCTGAAGTGCTGTTCATCATGTCATTGATTGACCTGAAGAGCTGCCTCAAGGAATCCATGAAGTTACTTTCTCCATTATCCTCATACAATCTTTAAAAAGAAATACATTTTATCTACATTTTATGATTCAGTTACCATATGTAGAGAAAAAAGCAAATATATTTGATGAATTAATTTATTTCCTAGTTATTAACAGTGAGTGGTTAATGCAAATATATTTGACATGCACAGATACAAACTATTAAAGCAAATAGAATTATAAAAATGAATTCTAGAACGTCATCTATTTTAACTGCTTTTCTTGTGGCAGTGGTGAAGTCTTATATACATGTGGCCATGTCAGGTGAAGAAACCAAGCTTATACAACAGAAACCCATATGCATGAATGAGGTGCAGTATTTTTTGTTCACATGAACTAAATACAATTTCTTCTTACAATTTTTATTTATGTGCAAAAAATGAAAATTGAAGCATTCCATCAAGTAGTCTTGGCTTATGGAAAGCAAAGATTATTGGTTGAAGATATAAGCACTTATCACAATAAAAGCTGTTTATAATGTATCAAAAAGGAAAGAACATAATCTGTTTCACTAAGGCCAAAACATGCAAATTATGAATTAATGATGTATTTATAAATTGAAGATTGAATGAGGCATTAAAAAGAGAAGCCTTTACTAATGGTTTAGCCTTGATCCTGTAACTGATTGTTGTATAAAATGTGGGTTTCACTGATTGCAGAGTTATAGCAAATCATTTATCTTCTCCCTCCTATTTTGTAAATGGTAATTAGTAGTAAAAGAAAATATGGAATGTCTTATTTGATGTTTACATTCAATTGATGTATTTGAAAATCAACGTAGTTTTAGCACAACAATGAAATTATAACAGATATTAGTATCCTTTATAAACGGTGCTTCTTTTGTTTCTCTTTATATTCAATGTAAGAAATTTCACTGCCGGGGCATAAGGTATAGTTACTGCCAAATATGAATTTTCCTGTACTATGAATTCATACTGCCTTGAAAACAGAAAGGCTGCAGAAACCTATATCTCTGCACATTTGCAGTCCTCAGAAGCTAAGGACCACTGTCACATCTAAAAAAGGAGAAACGCATTCTTGGAGAGAATGAGGGAACTGAAAACTAGCACTAGGAATGAGTGAATGATGGAGTGCATAGGTAATATGATAGCAAGTAGAACTCAGTAAAACAGAATATTGACAATATCATAACTGTAAGGATGTTTATGCCATACTAAGGATAATAGTGACCAAATAAAATTCCATTTGAATTAAAAGGTCTTCTGGAAATGTTCTTGAAATTTTAGAGATTGAACTCTGCATCATTCGTGGCAATTCTGCATAAACTGAAAATGAATGGCACATCATTGTCTTTTCCTGTAAGAACAGCACGGCAGTTCAGTGGTTAGCACTGCTGACTGACAGCGCCAGGGACTTAGGTTCAATTCCAGCCTCAAGTAACTGTCTATAAGGAGTCTACACATTCTCCCTGTGTCTGCATGGGTTTCCTCCGGGTGCTCTGGTTTCCTCCCAAGTCGAAAGATGTGCAGGTTAGGTAGATTGGCCATGTTAAATTGCCCAGAGTGTCCAGGGATAGGTAGGTTAGGTGGATTAGCCATAGGAAATGCAGGGTTAAAGAGATAGGGTAGTGCATCTAGGTGGGGAGCTCTTCAGAGTCGGTGTGGACTAGTTGGGTCAAATGGCCTGTTTCCACGCAGTAGGGATTCTATGATCCCATTCTATGAAAAAAAGTTATTTATCATCAATGTTTACACTGATAATTTACAGAAGAGTTAACTTTACCTCTCTCCCTCCCTCTACCTGTTGTTCTCATCTAATTGTGTAAGAAAACTTAAACATTTAATGTGTGCGACAAAAGCGATGATTTCAAAAGTGGCTTGGAATTAAAGTAAAAGAAGTACTTCTTCCCCTTCCCCTTTGTCTACAAATGCCACTAGCTAGAACATAATGGTTATTAATCAGTTAAAAGTTAGAGGTGGCTTGCTTCAGTGTTATAATTGCTCATCATTGTTCTAGATTAACACAAATTAGAGTAAGGAAAGATACTCAGATTAATGCACAATTGCAGAACATAAAACAAGTTCCAACTGACCATGGTCCTATTTCTCTCTGCTTAGAAAATACTTGATATGAAATTGGGATGAATGGTCAATTTCCATCATTCAGAATGTTCTGCTTTTGTTACATAAATATTACCCAAATAAAGTTTTTGAAAAATATGCTCTTAAATTTTTCTTCACATAATCAAAACACAAACATGATCAGAAGCTGCTTAAAGCAACACAGAAAAAGGTTAAGGTTATCTTTACTTTCATACATCACAAATGCTAAAAGACAGTAATTCTAAAAGACAGTAATTCTAAAAGACAGTAATTCTAAAAGACAGCATTATAATACTAAATTAGAGATAAAAATGATATGCATGAGTTAAGAATCAAAGAACTGTGTTTAAGGTAAAATAACCTATTTGCATTTATGTTTAATCTATCCCAAAGCATGTCACATGGCCATAGAGATAGTGATTTAGGACACAGCCTTGGTTAGAGGGATCTTGTGTTTAATTTACCTGTACGCTTTCTAACAGTTGCGAGCAGTTGAGTTCGTAATAGACAGAGACAGCTGCAGTTTTGAGCTAGGTTTAAACTATTTCTCATCAAGTTGGGACAGCAAAAGAAAACATATGTTTATCAACTAGGTGTGTGCCTCACTCAAAAAAAATTTCATCAGTGTGTGGAATGCTGCTGAGGTACTCCTAAGTTTGGATCACATGAAGGAAAACCAGTTGGAAGAAATCTACTGCAATCCTCACAGATCTTCGTGACAAAAAGTAGCCAGTGAATTAGCTCAGAAAGCAATGCAAAGGCAGTTGACTATCAGCCAGCAATCCAAAAAAGACCCAAGACATTCACAGATATAAGGCCTATAAAGAAAACATGGAAAGTTGCATAACAAAAAATCCTAATTGAAGGACTCCCAAAGAATCTTGCTTTGAGGAGAGCTAGATTAATTCTTCATTGTTAGCAGAATTAAAGTGAATTCAAGAAAACTGTGGCATAACTTTGAGTTGGTCTATGAAGAAATGAATGAAATTTCAGGATTTTTGAAATGAATTAAGCACCTTTCAGAAGGAAAGTTAAAGAGCAGAACTGACCTAAGTGATTTAATATATATTGTGGTAAGGATTGCTTTGTTTCATTTTTATACATAATACAGAGTTTTTGTTTAAAAATTGCAGCGTCTTAGGAAAGCATTCTGTCAATTCATTAGACCTCTGGATTTCTTTTTGAACACTGACAGTCTCTAACTGAATTGCTACAAAATCATAGCTACAAATTGTACTTCATGAGCATTTCTGTATTATAATTATATATAACTACATACACATGCAAGTTAATTTTCTAATCAAAACGGGAACAAAGTTTGAAAATATATAAAATGTGGGCCGTGCATTTAAAATGCAAAGCAAGATGTACTACATGTCAAATATTCAAGTATTATACCATAGGGAGAAAAACAATAAAATGTAATTTTGAATGCACTACAGTGCATTGAAACAAAAGGAGGAGAGGAAAATGAACAGATTCTGAAATACAAATATCTGTCAGCCTGTCTTAAATGGAAAATGACAGTGCATGCTTGTTTTAATTGGTAAAATACAAAACACAGCCACAAAAGTTATAAAAGCAGAAATTGCTGGAAAAGCTCAGCAAGTCTGTGGAGAGAAATCAGAGTTAATGATTCAGGTTTAGTGACCCTTCCTCAGAGCCACAAAAGACATGATGGATAGAGTTTAATCAACATAAAACTGTCGGCAATCTTCATCTCTGATGAAACAAATAAATTACACATCAAGTGTACTTCTGAAGCTAAAAACAGTGAATGTGCTTCGGAAATGATGACATTGGGGGCATGCCAGAACACTGTATCTATTACAATCAGAATCTATATTTTTGGTTCCCCTAATGCCTCAGCAAACAAATATAGCAGCTGGTCTGATACTAAGTTATTTCAAGAAGGTCCAAGATCTGACATATCTGACCTCACCCAAAGTAACAACAGAAATGAAATAATTAACTTAAGCAGTCATGGAGTAGGAAGCAAGAAAAACAATATCAAACAAAATAAGAGATAGTAAGAACTGCTGATGGTGGAGTCGGAGATAACACAGTGTGGAGCTGGAGGAACACAGCAGGCCAGACAGCACCTGGAGAAGGGTCCCGACCCGAAACATCAGCTTCCCTGCTCATCT
>NW_025978640.1:0-6434 GCF_021869965.1 Rhincodon typus | reverse complement strand
ACTGGGTTACTGTGGGGTGTGCACTGTGACAGTGAGGATGGGGAGTGTTTGCTGGGTTACTGTGGGGTGTGCACTGTGATAGTGAGGATGGGGAGTGGTTATTGGGTTACTGTGGGGTGTGCACTGTGACTGTGAAGATGGGGAGTGGTCACTGGGTTACTGTCGGGTGTGCACTGTGACAGTGAGGATGGAGAGTGGTTATTGGATTACTGTCGGGTGTGCACTGTGACTGTGAGGATGGGGAGTGGTTACTGGGTTACTGTGGGGTGTGCACTGTGACTGTGAGGATGGGGAGTGGTTGTTGATTGCTGGGTTACTGTACAGTCTGGACTGTGACACTGAGAACGGGGAGAGGTGTACATTTTAAAATTGTGTCTTCACTGTGTTCCTGTCAATAATGATCAAAGATCAGAAAGAAAACTTTTGATCCAATGTTGAAAACTGTCCAAATGTATTTGACTCCCCTTGGGAAGCTCCTCTGTAGATCCCTGTTACACTGAAGGTACAGCTGTTCCTGGGGGATTTTGTATTCGGGATAATAATTTGAGGTGATCATATTGGACCAAGTGGGATCGGAATGGAGAGATGACCTGTGTGTTCAAATGATCGGCTGAAGGGCCTTTTATCTGTGCTGCCAGAAGACTCTCTCTGTCGGATTATGTAAGAAAGCCCACATAGATCAGTGGACTCGGCATTTTCTCTTGGGGGAGAACCTCTAACAAAGGTGTTTCAAAATCAGAGGTTGCCCATTTAAAGCAGAAATTAGGCAAAATGTTCCTCATGAGGGCCACGCATATGTTTTGACCTTTTCCTCAAAAGATGATGGAGGCAGAAGTAGATAGATTCTCATGAGCTAAAGCGGGGTGAAAGGTTATTGGGATTTTGTTTTTATTCATTCACAAGACAAGGACAGCATTTATTACCGATCCCTAATTGCCCAGAGGGCGGATAAGAGTCAACCACATTGCTGTGTGGCCTGGAGTCACATGTAGGCCTGACCGGATAAGGATGGCAGTTTCCTTCCCTGAAGAACATTAGCTGAGTTTCTGGATTTATAGTCGAGGGATAATACCACGATGCTATCACCTACCCCCAGTGGGGGAGTTGGGTGGGAATATGGAGCAATCAGATCGAGCATGATCTTATTGAATAATAGGGGGAGCTTGATGGGCTGAGTGGCCTATACCAGCTCCTCATTCATCAATTTATATGTTCATATGTGCTGCATTTGTAAGTGCGCACTGCACCGACCTCTCTGTTTAAGTACAGGGTGAGTGAGAGGGTGGAATGTGGTGTTAGATCGCATTCATTTTAAGGTGGAGCTGAACAATTATTGCCAATGGAAGGTTTCTCTTTGCAGGCCTTGGCACAGCCTCCAGTTATTGATGCTTTCAGGTCTCCACATTCACAACAGTTGAGAATCTCGCAATGAATCCTTGTGATTGTAACTGCATTACTGCCAGGTTTCTCTCTTGGATCGACTGTCCAATCCCACACCAAGGGCATCTGGATGTGGTGCATGCCTCACCCTGAGAAACAGAATCACTGCTTGGTGCTGCTGGATACAGAAGGTCTGGGAGATGTGGAGAAAGTAAGGAGACTTCATTGTTTCCATTCATAACCTTGTAACGGCGAACAAAGTGATGTGATCAGATCCCTGTGTATATAGCTGCTGTGTTGTGGATGTGCGTGTATTGAACTGGGGTGGACAATGTTAGAAATCACACACCACGTTGTGGTCCAACAGGTTTATTTGAAATCACAGGCTTTTGCGGTGGGGCTCCTTCGTCAGGTACATGCACTGTCGGAGGGTCAGCGCTGAGGGAGCGCCGCGCTGTCGGAGGGTCAGTGCTGAGGGAGTGGGCACTGTCGGAGGGTCAGTGCTGAGGGAGCGCCGCGCTGTCGGAGGGTCAGTGCTGAGGGAGCGCCGCGCTGTCAGAGGGTCAGTGCTGAGGGAGTGCCGCACTGTCAGAGGGTCAGTGCTGAGGGAGTGGGCACTGTCGGAGGGTCAGCGCTGAGGGAGTGCCACACTGTTGGTGGGTCAGCGCTGAGGGAGCGCCGCGCTGTCGGAGGGTCAGCGCTGAGGGAGCGCCGCGCTGTCGGAGGGTCAGTGCTGAATGAGTGTTTTGCAGTTGGAGGGTCCGTACAATCTGGGATAAATATTATACATAAGTTAACATCAATAAAACCGATTGGCTGGTCATTTCTCACTTTGTGGTTTCTGGGATTTTGCTGTGTACGAGTGGCTTGCCATTTTCCTTCATTGCCCTGGTAATGACATTTTCCAAATTGGCTGCAAACTGCTTGGGGTGCGGTGATGATACTGAGGATGTGAAAAGTGCTACAGGAATGCAGGTCTTTCCCTCCTGTTTGTTCATAGTGTTGACTGTGACCTTAGTGGTGTGTGTTTCTCACTGTGTCTGTATTCTCACAGGGTGATCACACTAATGACTGCTGGATCTTCTCTCTGGCTGTCCTACTGAGCAGCACATTTGTGTACAACAGCGTGGGGACCATTGACCAGTACGCGCTGGAAAAACTCCAGTATCTTTTTACCCTGTTCTAACCTCTTCACTCAGAGAGTGGCAGGAACGAGGAACTCCCTTACAAACCTGGAGCAGCGAAGGTGAAAAGTGCAGCTGCATTTTGAAGGAGAAACGAGTTAAATACCCGAGGGAGAAAGGAAGAGTTTGAGGCTCCACAGTGTGTTCAGAAGAAGGGTCCAGACCTGAAACGTCAGCTTTCCTGCTCCTCTGATGTTGTTTGGCCTGCTATGTTCATCCAGCTCTACACCTTGTTATCTCTGTGGATCAATGATGGGATTAGAGAGACCTTATAAACACACCTCACCTTGTGGCTGCTGCTTTAATTGCAGCATTGATAAAAGTTAATAGGGAATTCCTGGTCAGCATGTTTCCCTGGAAAAGAAATCCTGTTTATCCAATTATAGTGGAGTCCTTTGAGGAAGTAACATGTGCCGTCGACACAGAGGAATTGCAAAAGGTTAATAAGCAGGTACAGCAAATAATTACCATCCTGTATAGAATGTTGTCATTTATTTTGAGGAAGCTGGAACACCAAAGGAGGGAGGCCTGAGAGTATCTGTGGATGTTTCAAATCTGACATGACTCCACATCTAGAGCACTGTATTGGTCACCTCATTTAAGGCAGGATCCAAATATATTGGAAGCAGTTCTAGAGCAGACTAATACCTGGAATGGTGGGTTGTACTGTGAGGAAAGGTTGGACAAGCTGAGCATGTATTCCCTGGAGTTTCGAACAGTAAGGGGCAACTTGGTTGTAACGTGTAAGATCCTGAGGGGTATTGGCAGGGTGAATGTGAACAGGATGTGGAAGAATTTAGAATGAAGGGTCACTGAATAAAAAAGAAGGGGTCACTCATTTAAGACAGAGATGAGGAGAAGTGCTTTCCTCTTGGAGTACCATCAGTTTTTGGAACTCGCTTCCACAAAAGGAGGTGGAAGCAGGGTCTGTGAATGTTTTTAAGGCTGAGGTCAAGGAGAAAGGTTAGTGGGTGAAGGCAGGAATCAGATCAGCCGCGATCTTATTTAAATGGCAGAGCAGACTCGAGGAGCCCAGTGGCTGACTTTACTTTTCATTTATACGTTTGCACAAAATGTCAACTGTGCAATTGACAAGAACAGCGAAGGTGTGGCCTGAGCCTGTGACCACCTGAAGTCAGGTTTGTGGATGAGATGCACTCTTCTTTACAGAACGGTTACTGTGCTAAAGAAGGCCATTCAGCCCATTGTGTAGGGACCGACCCTCAGAATGCTGTAATGTTCTATGTATGTATGATCTCACCTTCTCCCTGTAATCCTGCACATTATTCCTTTGCAAGTAACAGACCAATTCCTTATGAAAGCCTCATTTGAAGCTGCACCTACCATACTCTCGGGCAGTGACCTCCTGTTGTGTGAAAAACAGATTCTCCCTGTGTCACCTTCATTCTTCCTTTCTTTTATACAATTATTACTTGAAGAATACAATTTGTGATTACCATCTTCTCACTTCTTTGAGCGTCCAGAACCTTTTCAGGCTTCTTTCCTCTGCTTAATGTTTGGTCTTCATTTACGCTCTTGTTGTAAATTTGCCTGACACAGCGGAACCTCTTTTTATTTTCCATTTGTTTGTATGTTTCAGATTGTTTTGAGTGGGCCCTGAATCATCTTCCTATTAACTCCACCCTTGTCTCTGGTCAGTTTCTCCTTCTACCTGAGTGAACTGTTTTGTCTGTATCTTCCAGTGGTTCTACTGGGATCCACCTCCCCTTCAGAAAGATCACCAGGATATTTCCATTCGTTTCCCTGAAACTTCACCAAGTCCCTCCAGACTGGGTCCAAGCCACCTTCTGGAACTTGCTCACCTCAGTTACCAGCTGTCTGATCATTGAGCTGGTTTTATCAATTAAACAGCAACTATTTCTAAGAGACCACTTCCAAAGATGTTTTCATGTAATTGCAGTAGGCAGTGTCCCAGAATCTTATTTTTTCCCCTTTATTCATTCTCGGCATTTATTGCCCATCCCTAATGTTAGGAGTCAACCACGTTGCTGTGGGTCTGGGGTCACGTCTAAGCCAGACCAGGTAAGGATGGCAGTTTCCTTCCCTAAAGGGCATTATTGAACCAAGATGGGTTTTTCCCCAACAATCGGCACGCGGTCATCATTAGATTCTTTATTCCAGATTTTTATTGAAATCAAATTCCACCAGCTGCCGTGGCGGGATTTGAACCTGGGTCCCCAGAATGTTACCTGGGTCTCTGGAATAACAATCCAGTGATAACACCACCAGGCCATTGCCTCCCCGGTTTCAAGTTCCACTCCAGGACTTAATAAGAACATAAGAAATAGGAGCAGGAGTGGGCCATTCGGCCCCTCGAGCCTACTCTGCCATTTAATAAGATCATGGCTGATATTTTCATGGACTCAGCTCCATTTACCCACCCTCTCACCATAACCCTTAATTCCTTTACTGTTCAAAATCTATCTATCTTTGCCTTAAAAACATTCAATGAGGAAGCCTCAACTGCTTCACTGGGCAGGGAATTCCACAGATTCACAACTCTTTGGGTGAAGAAGTTCCTCCCCAGCTCAGTCCTAAATCTGCTCCTCCCTTATTTTGAGGCTATGCCCCCTAGTTCGAGTGTAAACAACCTCCCTGCTTCTATCTTATCTATTCTCTTCATAGTTTTATATGTTTCTATTAGATCCCCAGTATGGTCCCAGTCTACTCAGTCTCTCCTCGTAAGCCAACCCTCTCTCAACTCTGGAATCAACCCACTGAACCTCCGCTGCACCCCCTCCAGTGCCAGTGCATCCTTTCTCAAGTAAGGAGACCAAAACTGTACGCAGTACTCCAGGTGTGGCCTCACCAGCACCTTGTACAGCTGTAACATAACCTCCCTGTTTTTAAACGCCATCCTTCTAATAATGAAGGACAATATTTCCATTTGCCTTCTTGATTACCTGCTGCAAAGTTGGGTGTGTTCAGAAGGCAGTCTAACACGCAGAGTATATCAACCTGGCAATCCTTTCATCATGTATTCCGGTCGGCAGCAGCCTGTTATAGTCAAATAGAAAAAATAGAAAATAGGAGTAAGACCAGACCATTCAGTCTTCCAGCCTGCTCCACCATTCAGTAGGATCGTGGGTGATCATCCAACACAGTCTCTGTTCCTGCTTTCTCCCCGTACCCTTTGTTCCCTTTTAGTCTAGAAACTATATCTAACTACTTTTTGAAAATATTCATGGAGTTAACCTCAGCCACTTTCTGTGGCAGTGAATTTCACAGATTTCCCACTCTCTGAGTGAAGGCACTTCTCCTGATAGAGTCATTGAACCCCTACAGTGTGGAAGCGGTGGTGAGTCCAAACCACCCCTCCAAAGAGCATCTCAACCAGACCCATCACCACCACACCCCCCATCCTACTCTATCCCTGTAACCCTGCATTTCCCATGGCCAATCCACCCTAACCTGCATATCCCTGGACACTATGGGGCAATTTCCCATGGCCAATCCACCCTAACTTGCACATCCTTGGGCACCATGGGGCAATTTCCCATGGCCAATCCACCCAACCTGCACACCCCTGGACACTATGGGGCAATTTAGCACAACCAATCCACCCTAACCTGCACATCCCTGGACACTACGGGACAATTTAGCACAGCCAATCCACCCTAACCTGCACATCCCTGGGCACTATGGGGTAATTTAGCACGGCCAATCCACCCTAACCTGCACATCCCTGGGCACTATGGGGTAATTTAGCACAGCCAATCCACCCTAACCTGCACATCCCTGGACACTATGGGGCAATTTAGCACGGCCAATCCACCCTAACCTGCACATCCCTGGACACTACGGGACAATTTAGCACGGCCAATCCACCCTAACCTGCACATCCCTGGA
>NW_025978639.1:0-6434 GCF_021869965.1 Rhincodon typus | reverse complement strand
CCAAGATTGGTGGTACAGTGGACAGTGAAGAAGGTTATCTGGGAATGCAGCAAGATCTTGATCAACTGAGCCAGCGTGCTGTGGAATGGCAGATGGAGTTTAATTTAAATCAAGGCAAGGTGTTGCATTTTGCTAAAGCAAACAAGGGTAGGACTTACATTGTCAATTGTAGGGCCCTGGGGAGTGTTATAGAACAAAGCGATCAAGGGCGTACAGGTTCATAGCTGATTGAAAATGTACTCATGGGTAGACAGTGTGGTGAAGAAGACTTTTGGCATGCTTGCTTTTATTGGTCAGAGCATTAAGTATCGGAGATGGGACATCTTGTTGCAGCTGTAAAAGATGTTGGTGAGGCCACATTTGGAGTACTGTGTGCAGTTCTGGTTGCCCTACTAAATAACATATTATTAAACTGGAAAGAGCACAGAAAACATTTACTGGGATGCTACCTGGACTGAAAGGTTTGAGTTATAAGGAGAGGTTGGATGGCTGGAACTTTATTCCCTGGAGAGTAGGAGACTAAGGGGTGACCTTATAGAGGTCTATAAATCATGAGAGATATAGATAAGGCAGATAGCCAACAGTTTTTCGCCATGATAGGGGAGTCTAAAACTATATAGCATAAGTTTAAGGTGAGATGGGTGAGATACAAGTATCCATAGGGGCAATTTTTTCACACAGAGGATGATGAGTGTCTGGAAAAGGCTGCCTGAGGTCATGGTGGAAGCGAATACAATTTTGTCATTTTGAAAAACATTTAGACAGGTACATGGATGGGATGGTATGGAGGAATATGGAGCAAATGGGACTCGTTTAAATTGTGAATACTGGGCGGCATGAGCAAGTTGAAGCAAAGTGCCTGTTTTCATGCTGTAAACCTCTATGACTGTATGACTCCTGAACGTACTGAGTCCCACTAGGATGGAGTTCCTGAAGGTGCTGACTCTGACTGGATGATAATGTCTGAAGGTGATAGAAAGGAATATACTGCAGGACTTAAAATAACGCTGAATCAGAGGAAACAAATAACCTTTCAATATAGCACAATAGACACCAGCACGTGAGAACATGGACATGTGAATATCTTTAAAAAGGATTTTATATTTGTGCCTGTTAATGAAGAGTCAAATTGGTATCTTGTTAAAACAGCAAGTACTCAGGCTGGTCAGGCAACATCTCTGTCTAGGAATTTGGTATACTTCAGGCTGTGACCTTTTCATTAAGAAAAATAAAAGTGAAAACTAACAGTTCTAAAATGTTAGAATGAAAACAGAAATAAGCTGGAGAAACTCAGTAGGTCTTGCAGCATCTGTGGAGAGAGAAACAGTCAATGTTTCAGCACCAGTGACACTTCTTCAGAACTCATGTTTGTCTGTGTCTGCTTGAACATGTTTGACTGGACCTTCTAAGTTTCCTGCTGTGATTTTACATATTCACTGGTGTTCCTTGGGGTCAACGTTAGCATTGTTGCCTTTTTGATATATTAATTACCAAGACTTTGGTCCAGGCTGCCATGTCAAAGCTCTCAAATAGTAAAAACTACAAAAGTTATAGTAAACAGTAAGTAACTGATTTCTGAAGGATATGGCTGGATTGTAAAACGGGCAGACATGTGGTAAATTAAATTCGAGACATAAACATGTGATATGATGAATTTTAGGAAGAACAAGGAGGTGCAACTTAAACAAAACAGTGCAATTTTAAAGGGAGTGCAACAACATAGAAATCTAAACCAAACATCGAGAATGCTGGAGAAACTCAGCAGGTCAGGCAGCTTTTGTGGAGAGAAAAACAGAGTTAACATTTCAAATCCAGTCTGACTCCTCTACAGGATGGATCAACAACCGAACGAGGAACACAACACATTTCCTACTTTGGCACTTTACACCCTCTGGGACTCAATATTGAATTCCATAACTTCAGAGTCTGACCACCAATATCTGTCTTTCATTTCCTTTATATTCCTCCCACTCCCACTCCATCCTTCACACAGATTGGACTTGTTTACTTTGCTCAGAGCCAAGAGAACCCATTTTCTTAATTTACACTAATTTTACATCTTTTTCTCTTCACCCCAATTAACAAGTCCCTTCTCTTTTTTGCACTGGGCTTCCACATCTTGTATTCCTTTTGACCCTCCTCTAACTCTTTCAAAAGGATGAAAACCACCATTTTCCAACCCCTTTTAGGTCAGTAGAAAACTCATACTGGATTCAAAGCATTACCTCTGTTTCTTTCTCCATAGAGTCACTGTCTGCCAAACCCACTGAGTTTCTCCATCACTTTCTGTGTTTGCTTCAGATCTGCGGCATCTGCAGTATTTTTCTTTCACTATAGACACCCTGGTGGTGTATGGTCACAAATTGTTGAAAATAACAGGACAAGTCCAGGAAGGTATTCATTGTGCATGAATATAATGTTCAATAGAGGCACATGGTCTGAACATTAGCAAGTCATGTTTGTCCCAACCCGAAATGTCAGCTTTCCTGCTCCTCTGATGCTGCCTGGCCTGTTGTATTCCTCCAGCTCCACACTGTGTTATCTTAGCAAGTCATGATTGCCTTTTGTAAACCACTGGCCAAGTTCAGCTGCATGTTATGTAAAATTCTGGACCGCACATTTTAGGAAGGACATCAAGGCTTTTGAGAGGATGCAGACCAGAAACTGAACTGAACTCACTATATAAATATGATGGCTACAAGAGGCATCAGAGGCTAGGGAAAAGAACCAAAAGAACTGTGGATGCTGTAAATCAAAACCAAACATAGAAATTGCTGGAAGTATCTGTGGAGAGAAATCAGAGTTTAACTTTTTGGATCAAGTGACCCTTCTTGGCGGCTAGGAAAATGCCAGTTTATATGCCGAAGATAGGGTAGGGGGAAGAGGGTAAGGAGTAAACGATAGGTGGAGATAGAGCCCAAAAAGAGAGGACAGCAGTTGGACAGACAAAAGAGTGGATAGTGATCTGTCTTGGAAGGTGAATAGCTGTTACTGGGAACTCTAACAGCAGAGGCTAGGAATACAGTGGTGAGTAACTCACTGCCTGACTCCCTAAAGCCTGTCCACCATCTACAAGACACAAGTCAGGAGTGTGATGGAATACTCCCCACTTGCCTGGATGGGGACAGCTCCAACAGCACTCAAGAAACTTGACACCATCCGAGTCAACCCAGCCCGCTTGTTTGGCGCCACATCCACAAACATTCACTCCCTCCACCACTGACACTCAGTAGGAACAGTGTGTACAGTCTACAAGGAATTCTCGAAGGCTCCTTAGACAGCACTCTCCAAACCCAGTATCACTTCCATTTACAAGAACAAGGGCAGCAGATACATGGGAACACCATGCCCTGCAAGTTGCCCTGCAAATCATTCACCATCCTGACTTGGAAATATATCACTGTCCCTTCACTGTCATTGGGTCAAAATCCTGGAATTCCCTCCCTAAGGGCATTGTGGATTTACCTATAGTACATGGACTGCAATGGAAGTGAATATAAAATATGAGATTTATCAAAATGCTGCATGAGATGAAGAATGCCAGTGGTGCATAAAGACCAGAGAAGCTGACGCCATTCTCCTTGGAATCAAGAATGTTTCAATGTGATTTACTAGAGCCATTAAAAGCAGTGAAGGGGTTTGGTAGAGTGGGAGTTACTTTATTTCCCAGCAGTAATATTGGTAACTAGAGATCACAGATTTAAGGGAATTCATCAAAAAAACGTCATGGGACATGAATAGCTTTTTTTCAACATTGAATTATTGTGAAAGTGCTTTATGAATGTACGAAAACTTGAAAAGGAGTAATTTACAGGGTTATTGGGAATGAGCATGGGAGTGTGTCTAATTAGAAAGCTCTTTATAAAGAGCTTACACAGGCACAATGGGTCAAATGGTCTCTTTCTGTGATTAGAGGCCTTGATTACATTCTTGCTTTTCTATCTTTTTACTGAAAAGAATGATAACTGCTTGCTTCTTCCTCATCAGTCATTCCCCTGAGGAAATCATCCTGGTTACACTTATCTGAAACTTTCTCAATGTATTTTCATTCAGTTTTGACAGGGATTATCCAAAACTAACCTCCATACTTTCAAAGTGAATGCCTCACATGTGAGCAGTGGAATCTTGTTATGACTTGCACTGATGTGTGTTCCAGATGTTGTCAGCTTTCTCTCTAGCTGACCATTGAGATTACCTTCCGCTAGTAAAGATTCTTTAATATTATCAATAGGCAGTAGACATGGTCTGGACACAGTGTAAACAAAGCCATCTAGAACTGGACTGTGATTTGGACTGGACCCTGTCTAAGCATGGTCACCTAGAACTGGTGTGAGATATGGGCTGGATCCAGTATTAGCAGAGTCATCTAGAACTGGAATTGGATGTAGACTGGACCCAGTGTAAGCAAGGTCATCTAGAACAGTAGGGCAGCACGGTGGCTCAGTAGTTAGCACTGCTGCCTCACAGCATCAGGAACCTGGGTTTGATTCCATCCTCGGGTGACTGTTTGTGTGACTTTCCCCGTGTCTGCATGGGTTTCCTCCAGGTGCTCTGGTTTCCTCCCACAGTCCAAAGATGTGCAGATTAGGTGGATTGGCCATGCTAAATTGCCCATACTGTCCAGGGATGTGCAGGCTAGGTGGGTTAGCCATGGGAAATGTGGGGTTACGGGAACAGGGAAAGGTGCTGGGCCTGGGTGGGATGTCTTCGGAGTGTCGGTATGGACTCAACGGGCCAAATGGTCTGCTTCCACGTGTAGAGATTCTATTCAATGAATCTAAAAACTGATGTGTGTCACATTCATGCAGCAACCCAATTTCCACCATCTCAGATTCATCAGCACTGACCAAGTCTCTCACAAGAGGTGAGGTCTCCTTCCTGTTCATTGTCTGACAAATACCATTGCTTGTTTGAGAACATTGGTCTGTTAAATGTGCTATATAAATTCAATGGGATTGGAACATAAGAGTTTTACTGCAGCTGTGCAGGGCACTGGACAGACTATGTCCTTAGCACTAGGTACAGTTTTGGGCTTCCTTCTTTAAGAAAGTTCGTAAATGCTTCAGAAGCAGAGAAGGTTCACTGAACTGATGCCAAGGATGGGGGCATTACCTCATGAGGAAATGTTGGGCAGACTGGGCCGGTATCTGGCCCAGATGAATGACAGATGATCTGATTGAGACACAAGATCAAGAGGGGAACTGACTGGGTGGATGCTGAGAGGATGTTTCCCTTATGGGGACAGACTAGAACTAAATGCATTGTTTCAGAATGACAGACAGAAAATTTAAGATGGAAATTTGGAGGACTTTGTTTTTCATTACAGGGTGGTTAAAGTGTGGAATTCTCTTCCCTAGAAGGTAGTGGAGATTGAGACTTTACATTTACTTAAGTATTTTAATTGTAGACTGAAATGGGAAATGAACTGTTTAAAGGTACATATATCTGAAGGGTTACGACATGTTTGTAAAAGCAATTGACCTGAGACTCATTGTAAGCACTGTTTACACAGCTGCTTGCTCAAGCAGTAACTGAAATGGTTACAGATGAACTGCAGCTGAGAAATGTGTACAAATGGAGGTTGAGCTGGCAGCAAGTAGCCGATTGGTCTGTGTATTAGTGACTAGTTATTGATGACAAGGATCTTCTGCCTGCCAACAATGATGTGATTGGTTCTCAGGGAGCTGAACAGTTTGGGCTTATGAACAAGATAGTAAGAAGCTAAGGAATGTGTATAAATGGAGGTCCAGTTGGCTGCAAGTAGCCAACTGGACTGTGTATTAGTGGTATCAGGGTTGACCTAGCAAGATAGATACTAAACAGGCTTAGTCATAGAAGACAGAGGGTAGCGGTGGAAGGATGCTTTTCGGAATGGAGGGCTGCGTCTAGTGGTGTTCCACAAGGATTAATGCTGGGACCTCTGCTGTTTGTGATCTACATAAATGATTTGGAGGAAAACGTGGCTGGTCGAATTAGTAAGTTTGCAGATGATACAAAGATTGATGGAGTTGCAGATAGTGAGGAGGATTATCAGAGGATATAGCAGGATATACATCAAGAACAAAGAACAAAGAAAGTTACACCACTGGAACAGGCCCTTCAGCCCTCCAAGCCTGCACCGATCCAGATCCTCTATCTAAACCTGTCGCCTATTTTCCAAGGATCTGTATCCCTCTGCTCCCTGCCCATTCATGTATCTGTCTAGATACATCTTAAATGATGCTATCGTGCCCGCCTCTACCACCTCCACTAACAACGCGTTCCACCACCCTCTGCGTAAAGAACTTTCCACGCATATCTCCCTTAAACTTTTCCCCTCTCACCTTGAAATCGTGATCCCTAGTAATTGAGTCCCCCACTCTGGGAAAAAGCTTCTTACTATCCACCCTGTCTATTCCTCTCATGATTTTGTAGACCTCAATCAGGTCCCCCCT
>NW_025978638.1:0-6434 GCF_021869965.1 Rhincodon typus | reverse complement strand
CCAAGATTGGTGGTACAGTGGACAGTGAAGAAGGTTATCTGGGAATGCAGCAAGATCTTGATCAACTGAGCCAGCGTGCTGTGGAATGGCAGATGGAGTTTAATTTAAATCAAGGCAAGGTGTTGCATTTTGCTAAAGCAAACAAGGGTAGGACTTACATTGTCAATTGTAGGGCCCTGGGGAGTGTTATAGAACAAAGCGATCAAGGGCGTACAGGTTCATAGCTGATTGAAAATGTACTCATGGGTAGACAGTGTGGTGAAGAAGACTTTTGGCATGCTTGCTTTTATTGGTCAGAGCATTAAGTATCGGAGATGGGACATCTTGTTGCAGCTGTAAAAGATGTTGGTGAGGCCACATTTGGAGTACTGTGTGCAGTTCTGGTTGCCCTACTAAATAACATAT
This sequence comes from Rhincodon typus, assembly GCF_021869965.1. Lineage (NCBI taxonomy): Eukaryota > Metazoa > Chordata > Chondrichthyes > Orectolobiformes > Rhincodontidae > Rhincodon > Rhincodon typus. Next base: position 6,029 of record NW_025978638.1, on the reverse strand, counting down.
TATTAAACTGGAAAGAGCACAGAAAACATTTACTGGGATGCTACCTGGACTGAAAGGTTTGAGTTATAAGGAGAGGTTGGATGGCTGGAACTTTATTCCCTGGAGAGTAGGAGACTAAGGGGTGACCTTATAGAGGTCTATAAATCATGAGAGATATAGATAAGGCAGATAGCCAACAGTTTTTCGCCATGATAGGGGAGTCTAAAACTATATAGCATAAGTTTAAGGTGAGATGGGTGAGATACAAGTATCCATAGGGGCAATTTTTTCACACAGAGGATGATGAGTGTCTGGAAAAGGCTGCCTGAGGTCATGGTGGAAGCGAATACAATTTTGTCATTTTGAAAAACATTTAGACAGGTACATGGATGGGATGGTATGGAGGAATATGGAGCAAATGGGACTCGTTTAAATTGTGAATACTGGGCGGCATGAGCAAGTTGAAGCAAAGTGCCTGTTTTCATGCTGTAAACCTCTATGACTGTATGACTCCTGAACGTACTGAGTCCCACTAGGATGGAGTTCCTGAAGGTGCTGACTCTGACTGGATGATAATGTCTGAAGGTGATAGAAAGGAATATACTGCAGGACTTAAAATAACGCTGAATCAGAGGAAACAAATAACCTTTCAATATAGCACAATAGACACCAGCACGTGAGAACATGGACATGTGAATATCTTTAAAAAGGATTTTATATTTGTGCCTGTTAATGAAGAGTCAAATTGGTATCTTGTTAAAACAGCAAGTACTCAGGCTGGTCAGGCAACATCTCTGTCTAGGAATTTGGTATACTTCAGGCTGTGACCTTTTCATTAAGAAAAATAAAAGTGAAAACTAACAGTTCTAAAATGTTAGAATGAAAACAGAAATAAGCTGGAGAAACTCAGTAGGTCTTGCAGCATCTGTGGAGAGAGAAACAGTCAATGTTTCAGCACCAGTGACACTTCTTCAGAACTCATGTTTGTCTGTGTCTGCTTGAACATGTTTGACTGGACCTTCTAAGTTTCCTGCTGTGATTTTACATATTCACTGGTGTTCCTTGGGGTCAACGTTAGCATTGTTGCCTTTTTGATATATTAATTACCAAGACTTTGGTCCAGGCTGCCATGTCAAAGCTCTCAAATAGTAAAAACTACAAAAGTTATAGTAAACAGTAAGTAACTGATTTCTGAAGGATATGGCTGGATTGTAAAACGGGCAGACATGTGGTAAATTAAATTCGAGACATAAACATGTGATATGATGAATTTTAGGAAGAACAAGGAGGTGCAACTTAAACAAAACAGTGCAATTTTAAAGGGAGTGCAACAACATAGAAATCTAAACCAAACATCGAGAATGCTGGAGAAACTCAGCAGGTCAGGCAGCTTTTGTGGAGAGAAAAACAGAGTTAACATTTCAAATCCAGTCTGACTCCTCTACAGGATGGATCAACAACCGAACGAGGAACACAACACATTTCCTACTTTGGCACTTTACACCCTCTGGGACTCAATATTGAATTCCATAACTTCAGAGTCTGACCACCAATATCTGTCTTTCATTTCCTTTATATTCCTCCCACTCCCACTCCATCCTTCACACAGATTGGACTTGTTTACTTTGCTCAGAGCCAAGAGAACCCATTTTCTTAATTTACACTAATTTTACATCTTTTTCTCTTCACCCCAATTAACAAGTCCCTTCTCTTTTTTGCACTGGGCTTCCACATCTTGTATTCCTTTTGACCCTCCTCTAACTCTTTCAAAAGGATGAAAACCACCATTTTCCAACCCCTTTTAGGTCAGTAGAAAACTCATACTGGATTCAAAGCATTACCTCTGTTTCTTTCTCCATAGAGTCACTGTCTGCCAAACCCACTGAGTTTCTCCATCACTTTCTGTGTTTGCTTCAGATCTGCGGCATCTGCAGTATTTTTCTTTCACTATAGACACCCTGGTGGTGTATGGTCACAAATTGTTGAAAATAACAGGACAAGTCCAGGAAGGTATTCATTGTGCATGAATATAATGTTCAATAGAGGCACATGGTCTGAACATTAGCAAGTCATGTTTGTCCCAACCCGAAATGTCAGCTTTCCTGCTCCTCTGATGCTGCCTGGCCTGTTGTATTCCTCCAGCTCCACACTGTGTTATCTTAGCAAGTCATGATTGCCTTTTGTAAACCACTGGCCAAGTTCAGCTGCATGTTATGTAAAATTCTGGACCGCACATTTTAGGAAGGACATCAAGGCTTTTGAGAGGATGCAGACCAGAAACTGAACTGAACTCACTATATAAATATGATGGCTACAAGAGGCATCAGAGGCTAGGGAAAAGAACCAAAAGAACTGTGGATGCTGTAAATCAAAACCAAACATAGAAATTGCTGGAAGTATCTGTGGAGAGAAATCAGAGTTTAACTTTTTGGATCAAGTGACCCTTCTTGGCGGCTAGGAAAATGCCAGTTTATATGCCGAAGATAGGGTAGGGGGAAGAGGGTAAGGAGTAAACGATAGGTGGAGATAGAGCCCAAAAAGAGAGGACAGCAGTTGGACAGACAAAAGAGTGGATAGTGATCTGTCTTGGAAGGTGAATAGCTGTTACTGGGAACTCTAACAGCAGAGGCTAGGAATACAGTGGTGAGTAACTCACTGCCTGACTCCCTAAAGCCTGTCCACCATCTACAAGACACAAGTCAGGAGTGTGATGGAATACTCCCCACTTGCCTGGATGGGGACAGCTCCAACAGCACTCAAGAAACTTGACACCATCCGAGTCAACCCAGCCCGCTTGTTTGGCGCCACATCCACAAACATTCACTCCCTCCACCACTGACACTCAGTAGGAACAGTGTGTACAGTCTACAAGGAATTCTCGAAGGCTCCTTAGACAGCACTCTCCAAACCCAGTATCACTTCCATTTACAAGAACAAGGGCAGCAGATACATGGGAACACCATGCCCTGCAAGTTGCCCTGCAAATCATTCACCATCCTGACTTGGAAATATATCACTGTCCCTTCACTGTCATTGGGTCAAAATCCTGGAATTCCCTCCCTAAGGGCATTGTGGATTTACCTATAGTACATGGACTGCAATGGAAGTGAATATAAAATATGAGATTTATCAAAATGCTGCATGAGATGAAGAATGCCAGTGGTGCATAAAGACCAGAGAAGCTGACGCCATTCTCCTTGGAATCAAGAATGTTTCAATGTGATTTACTAGAGCCATTAAAAGCAGTGAAGGGGTTTGGTAGAGTGGGAGTTACTTTATTTCCCAGCAGTAATATTGGTAACTAGAGATCACAGATTTAAGGGAATTCATCAAAAAAACGTCATGGGACATGAATAGCTTTTTTTCAACATTGAATTATTGTGAAAGTGCTTTATGAATGTACGAAAACTTGAAAAGGAGTAATTTACAGGGTTATTGGGAATGAGCATGGGAGTGTGTCTAATTAGAAAGCTCTTTATAAAGAGCTTACACAGGCACAATGGGTCAAATGGTCTCTTTCTGTGATTAGAGGCCTTGATTACATTCTTGCTTTTCTATCTTTTTACTGAAAAGAATGATAACTGCTTGCTTCTTCCTCATCAGTCATTCCCCTGAGGAAATCATCCTGGTTACACTTATCTGAAACTTTCTCAATGTATTTTCATTCAGTTTTGACAGGGATTATCCAAAACTAACCTCCATACTTTCAAAGTGAATGCCTCACATGTGAGCAGTGGAATCTTGTTATGACTTGCACTGATGTGTGTTCCAGATGTTGTCAGCTTTCTCTCTAGCTGACCATTGAGATTACCTTCCGCTAGTAAAGATTCTTTAATATTATCAATAGGCAGTAGACATGGTCTGGACACAGTGTAAACAAAGCCATCTAGAACTGGACTGTGATTTGGACTGGACCCTGTCTAAGCATGGTCACCTAGAACTGGTGTGAGATATGGGCTGGATCCAGTATTAGCAGAGTCATCTAGAACTGGAATTGGATGTAGACTGGACCCAGTGTAAGCAAGGTCATCTAGAACAGTAGGGCAGCACGGTGGCTCAGTAGTTAGCACTGCTGCCTCACAGCATCAGGAACCTGGGTTTGATTCCATCCTCGGGTGACTGTTTGTGTGACTTTCCCCGTGTCTGCATGGGTTTCCTCCAGGTGCTCTGGTTTCCTCCCACAGTCCAAAGATGTGCAGATTAGGTGGATTGGCCATGCTAAATTGCCCATACTGTCCAGGGATGTGCAGGCTAGGTGGGTTAGCCATGGGAAATGTGGGGTTACGGGAACAGGGAAAGGTGCTGGGCCTGGGTGGGATGTCTTCGGAGTGTCGGTATGGACTCAACGGGCCAAATGGTCTGCTTCCACGTGTAGAGATTCTATTCAATGAATCTAAAAACTGATGTGTGTCACATTCATGCAGCAACCCAATTTCCACCATCTCAGATTCATCAGCACTGACCAAGTCTCTCACAAGAGGTGAGGTCTCCTTCCTGTTCATTGTCTGACAAATACCATTGCTTGTTTGAGAACATTGGTCTGTTAAATGTGCTATATAAATTCAATGGGATTGGAACATAAGAGTTTTACTGCAGCTGTGCAGGGCACTGGACAGACTATGTCCTTAGCACTAGGTACAGTTTTGGGCTTCCTTCTTTAAGAAAGTTCGTAAATGCTTCAGAAGCAGAGAAGGTTCACTGAACTGATGCCAAGGATGGGGGCATTACCTCATGAGGAAATGTTGGGCAGACTGGGCCGGTATCTGGCCCAGATGAATGACAGATGATCTGATTGAGACACAAGATCAAGAGGGGAACTGACTGGGTGGATGCTGAGAGGATGTTTCCCTTATGGGGACAGACTAGAACTAAATGCATTGTTTCAGAATGACAGACAGAAAATTTAAGATGGAAATTTGGAGGACTTTGTTTTTCATTACAGGGTGGTTAAAGTGTGGAATTCTCTTCCCTAGAAGGTAGTGGAGATTGAGACTTTACATTTACTTAAGTATTTTAATTGTAGACTGAAATGGGAAATGAACTGTTTAAAGGTACATATATCTGAAGGGTTACGACATGTTTGTAAAAGCAATTGACCTGAGACTCATTGTAAGCACTGTTTACACAGCTGCTTGCTCAAGCAGTAACTGAAATGGTTACAGATGAACTGCAGCTGAGAAATGTGTACAAATGGAGGTTGAGCTGGCAGCAAGTAGCCGATTGGTCTGTGTATTAGTGACTAGTTATTGATGACAAGGATCTTCTGCCTGCCAACAATGATGTGATTGGTTCTCAGGGAGCTGAACAGTTTGGGCTTATGAACAAGATAGTAAGAAGCTAAGGAATGTGTATAAATGGAGGTCCAGTTGGCTGCAAGTAGCCAACTGGACTGTGTATTAGTGGTATCAGGGTTGACCTAGCAAGATAGATACTAAACAGGCTTAGTCATAGAAGACAGAGGGTAGCGGTGGAAGGATGCTTTTCGGAATGGAGGGCTGCGTCTAGTGGTGTTCCACAAGGATTAATGCTGGGACCTCTGCTGTTTGTGATCTACATAAATGATTTGGAGGAAAACGTGGCTGGTCGAATTAGTAAGTTTGCAGATGATACAAAGATTGATGGAGTTGCAGATAGTGAGGAGGATTATCAGAGGATATAGCAGGATATACATCAAGAACAAAGAACAAAGAAAGTTACACCACTGGAACAGGCCCTTCAGCCCTCCAAGCCTGCACCGATCCAGATCCTCTATCTAAACCTGTCGCCTATTTTCCAAGGATCTGTATCCCTCTGCTCCCTGCCCATTCATGTATCTGTCTAGATACATCTTAAATGATGCTATCGTGCCCGCCTCTACCACCTCCACTAACAACGCGTTCCACCACCCTCTGCGTAAAGAACTTTCCACGCATATCTCCCTTAAACTTTTCCCCTCTCACCTTGAAATCGTGATCCCTAGTAATTGAGTCCCCCACTCTGGGAAAAAGCTTCTTACTATCCACCCTGTCTATTCCTCTCATGATTTTGTAGACCTCAATCAGGTCCCCCCT
>NW_025978637.1:371-6435 GCF_021869965.1 Rhincodon typus | reverse complement strand
TTCGGGCCTAGACCCTTCTTCAGAAATTCTGAAGAAGGGTCTAGGCCCGAAACGTCAGCCTTCCTGCTCCTATGATGCTGCTTGGCCTGCTGTGTTCATCCAGCTCTACACCTTGTTATCTCAGTTTCTCCAGCATCTGCAGCTCCTGCTATCTCTGAAACAATTTTAACCCCACTGTGAAGCCTCTTCTAAGGATGCCTACCCATTTCTGAAGAAGGGTCTAGGCCTGAAACATCAGCCTTCCTGCTCTCTGATGCTGCTTGGCCTGCTGTGTTCATCCAGCTCTACACCTTGTTATCTCCATAGAAATGAAGAAGGTTTTTGAAAATCAGTGTGAGAGCGATCTGCCATCGGAAGAGTAAAACTGGCTCTCAAAGAAATCTTTAAGCTCTCTGATTAAGCACCATCTAAAAGGTACCATGGCACTCTTAGTTAATATTCCTGACATAAGGATTTGTTGAAGAATGAATTCCTGACTGAAGAATAGTGGAAAATGCATGGAACATTCTGGAAAATGCATCCTGATTGTAGCTTTGAACGTCTAAGTTTTAATTTATTTTTCTTATTACTTTGGTTTATGTAAGTGGGACATGTATTTATTGGAACAGCATGCCATTAGAATTTTGTTCTGTTTGGGAATAGTTAGTAGTTAAGGGGGAGTTGTTCGGTTTGTTCATAGGTCTGTAATTTGGTCGCTGTTACAGTTAAATAAATAAACTGTTACTTGTTGATTACAATGTGAGTATCAGGGATTTCTTTCATTTAACCTCTCCCTTATAACAGATTGGGAAGTGAAAGGCAGGCTATACCATTTTTCCCATTTCCTTCAGTAGATTACAAGGTGAGGTGAGCTTCTCTGGGTGTTTTGGTTTTAACTATTAGAGGGGTTTAACCATCCCCTCCACAACATTACTAGCGCTTGTTGTACAATGTTAGTTTTGGGAAATCACTAGCACTGGTTCTTATAGTGTGCAAGGATCATTTCGTACAATATGCACCTGGGATTTGCCTATTATTACAGGAAAATAACTGTTTAACCTTTATATTCTAATTACCTCTAACATTGCCAACTATTCTTTTATCACTCGTCCCTCTGTAAAAATGTGTGGCACATTTTTTTCATTAAAGGCACTGTGCAAGTGGCTGGTGTAATTAAACTGTTGAACTGCTGAAGAATTGACCTGAATGGTAAAAATGAGAAAAAGAAGCCTTCCCAGAAATTAAATTGTTAAAATATTACTGATTATATAATGAATGACTAAGTGCACTGACTTTTAGCTGTTGAAGATTCTAACTCTTTCATCTATCAGGAAGAACATCAATCACAGTTCCACAGAAATGTAAGGTAATGTACACCCACGCATGTCTAACTTAAATAAAATGCATCATGTACAATGAATTACACTAATCTCTAACATGACTGTCCTTAAGTACGTTTAAGTAAAAAGAATAGTACAACAAAGGATACATTGTGATGATATGCATTTTTTTCTCCTTAATAATTAGTGATTCATAAGTAGTTTTTATTTTACCTTAAATTAAATCTTTATTTAAGATACAAAACTGTGGTTATCGGAGTTTTATAATATGGCCCAACTAAAATAAAAATTTAAGTCTATTGACCACAATTGTCAATTTAACACAAGAACTGAAGCAGCATAATTTAGATGATAGACATGAATTAATGTTTGAATTTAATGTCTCAGAGGGTAGAATTTGTACATTCTCATTGTACGAGAACAGCACAACAGCACGAATGTTTGGTTTTACTGAACGCTCTTTTTTTAATAGTCACTGCTTGAGGGCTTGCTCATTTAATTTGAAAAGAATAAAACCCTGAGTTGGATTATCCAATAGGATAAAGTCAGCAATGATGTTATGTCTTAATTGCAATTTTGTTTGAATAAAATAATTTTGCTATAATTTTTAAGGTCTTTTCAAATTCCTTTGCTGAATAATTAAAATTACAATGCTTGACTCTTTGCAGTTTTGAACCTTAAACAATCATTTCCAAGATGATGAAACCCGTCTTCAGAAGCTGCTAAATAATAACTGGGCAGCTGCACATTCATTTTCCATGTTATCGGCTGATAATTTGAATTTCCTTATTCTGAGGCTGGTCAGGGCTGCACAATTTGGTGCCAGGCGGGTTAGATTTTCCTGAGCAGGGGGAAGTGTGAAGCATGAGCCCACCCCCGACAGGAAGTGATTAAAACATTGGACAAGCGGAATTAGAATTCGATTTTATTGTCACGTGTACTCAAGTAGAGGAATACATGAGTACAGTGAAAAGCATACAAAGTCACCATTCACTGGTGCCATTCTCCACTCCACGCCCATCTTGATTACAGAAACAGAATACAAAAATAAAGCAGAAATGAAACAAAAGTAAGAAAAATGTCCAGATATTGAAGTCTGAGTCTTATCTCCATAATGGTGCTTGAGACCAATGATGCAGGCACAAGGGCCCAGCTACGGCCTGAAGTCTTGGTCAGCCTGTGAGTCTCGCATCAATCACCGGGAGGAGTTGTGTTCTTGTTGCTGCTGGCTCTGATCACTGGTGGGGTTTTGCCACCACTGGTTCCTATCGCCAGGAGGATATCCTTGCTGCCACTACTGCCTCCAATTGCCAGGAAGAGCAGCCATTCAGTCCACAACCTGCTTTCGCTGCTGATGCCATGCTGCCATAATTGGTTGCTACTGTCCTATAGGTCACCGATGGAGCAGAGGTGTGAATGCATTGGTAACAAGTAGCAACGAGGCAAGTTCTGTGAAAAAAAAGTGAACTGCTTCTCAGTGTAGGGTTTTGAAAGAAAAAAATCAGAGACTTCCTTTTCTTTATGTGATAATGATAAGACAAACCCTCTACTGGTCACTTCTCTAACACCTTGCTTGGTCAGAGCCTATGTATAAGCGTTTCTCAAAATAATGTGTCTAAATTCTTGAATGCTGACTTTAGTTGTTTTCTGCTGGGGAATAGAAATCATCCGGTACACCAAACCTCATAATATCCCAGGAAAATGAAGACTTACATACTTAGTAATCTTGTGGCACCATAGGAAGCCATTCCATCATGGTCTACACACATTCGTTGTGCCAGAACTAAGCCTATGTATGAGGTCAGCTGTCACTTGTCCGTTAACTAGAAGTGAGTAGCTGGTCAAACCCAAGTCACGATTCCTTGCTGATGCCATCTTCTGAATAAGCTGCACATTTGACCTACGTAAGTCTTACCTTTCGAAGTCAGAATGTCTTAGTAGAAAGAAAGCCAGTAAAACTGGGACTGGGCTTGCTCCCCAAGATCTTGGATGCAGACCTTGAGGTTTTGTGGGTGCAGTAAGTTGGGGGGAGGGGGTGGGGTGGTGGGAGTATACCTTGTAAGTAAGAAGGAAGAAAGATGGCACTCATGATCAAAACATGGCTATGAGTCACCAACACAATGAGAGTTGCAGGAGAAGTCTAGCACATGTGGATCCAATGCCACAAATACTTCAATTGCCTCTTACAATCTGACATGCTGAGTGTGAATTCTGTCAAAGGAGCAGAATCTTGGTCACACACCCTGCAACCCTCATAGCAGCTGGGGAGACATTCCTAAATTTTAGAGGGATTTGTGACCAGGATATTCACGCCCTTTGAAGAAATTCTGAGGCAAATTGTTCTGGAGACACATGATGAAGGCAACATGCAACCTCTGAATATCTGAAGGAATTGTCCTTCTCCATGGAGGACTGCAGTGCTGTATAACATAATATCTCCTTCCTACCATCTCCTCGCAGGAGAAATGGAAGCATAATGCACGGTCAATGGTGAAGACTGGTGCAGAAGTCCCCTTCATTATTCCAATAAAGATGACTGCAAATGGAGGAAGTTGTAAATAGTGAGGCTGTGACTCTTGGTGTGCATGATCATTGAAGAGACACGAGGACAAGATGTTTGTGGTGGGAAGATTCAGTTTGTCTGAGAGCTTGCTGAGCACTGGGTGCTGCAGAAAGCCTCAAAACTACACAGTCTTCAGGGTCAGCAAAACAAACTCTCACAAAAACTGCTCTTGTGCCTCCCACATGTCTCAGCATTGTACACATACCGCCTTCTGCAGAATCTTCATCCAGACAAGAACAGGACAAAGAAATGTCCAAGGATGCAGCATCATGTCTGACTGGTGCAACATTCCTCAGCTCAGATACTTACACTTCAGTGGGCCCTTCTGTGCGGTTAAGGATGGTGACACTGGGTGAGCAGCACAGCATGTGTGTGTGACAGGAAGTGACAAGAGACTGATGTTTCAATGGAGAGTCTCCATTTGAGGACACAGAGAGAACAGTCAATAAAATGCTCAGCTAAGAAGTGTTGAAGGTCTTGGAGTCACTGTTTTGGTGATGTTTTTGACGTAATAGCAGTGGGCTATTCCCATACGTTGGAATTCCCTGAGGCTTTATAGGGTTATAGTTTATGAATTGAGGAGTCCATGCGGTCAATGAACACAACCATGTCTAAGGACTTCGAGTGCCTGAGATGTTCCACTGTGAGAGGAGTCACCAACCTTCTTAAAGCAGTACCCAGGGTGCCACAAACACTACAATGACCTCTTTCCAATCTGACAAGTTGATTGTGGCCTTCATCAAGGGGTTAACACACCCGGGATGAATGGCATAGCATGTAGGTTGGACCAATTTGTTCAGAACGTGACCATCATGTCCATGGAATATGTGAATCACCAAGCAGACTGGACAAGTTGATGGCACTGGTCATTCAAAGATGGATGGAGACTTAAAACCATTAGCATTTCAAAACAATGGCTGAGGTTTTACGAGAAGGTAAAGATGTCACACCTCTACTTTATCACCCTTGTGCTTTCTTGCTTCCAGGAAAGTGGGATGAACTTCACAGCAGAGGTCAGTGACGAGGACTGTCCCTTCAAGAATGCAGATAGAGAAACTGCAAATTCATGCTGGGGGGATAAATGGAAGATAGCTGTTAAAGCCTGAAGGAGCTTTGCAGGAATACATTTCTGCTGACAGACTTGGTCTATTGTATAAATGTAGCATAGCTTTTTTTTCATTTTTTAATAAATTAATTTGGATTACCTTTTCTATCGTTTAGTGCATTAGTTGTCTATAAGTTAGTGTCTAAGTTAATTTCAATTTGTTTGCTACATTTAGAAGTTTCAATTGTGAAACCTTGATATTCTTTGAGGAACTCAATGGGAAATCACATCTCTTTTTAATGAGGGATAGTAGGAACTGCCGATGCTGGAGAATCTGAGATAACAAGGTGTAGAGCTGGATGAACATAGCAGGCCAAGCAGCACCAAAGGAGCAGGAAAGCTGACGTTTCGGGTCTGGACCGTCCTTCAGAAATGGGGGTGGGGAAGGGAACTCTGAAATAAATAGAGAGAGAGGAGGAGGCGATGATGGAAGGTGGATAAAGGAACAGATAGGTGGAGAGGAGACAGACAGGTCAAGGAGGTGGGAATGGAGCCAGTAAAGGTGAGTGTAGGTAGGGAGTTGGGATTGGGTTGGTCAGTTGAGGGAAGATGGACAGGTCAAGGAGGCGGGGATGAGGCTGGTAGGTAGGAGGTGGTGTTGGGGCTTGAGGTGGAAGGAGCGGATAGGTGGGAGAAAAGACGGACAGGTCAAGGAGGCGGGGACAAGCTGGGCTGGTTTTGGGATGAGGTTGGGGGTGGGGAGATTTTGAAGCTTGTGAAGTCCACATTGAGATCATTGGACTGCAGAGCTCCCAAGCAAAATATGAGGTGCTGTTCCTGCAGGCTTCGGGTGGCATCGTTGTGGTGCTGGAGGAGGCCCAGGATAGACATGTCTTCCAAAGAGTGGGAGGGGGAGTTGAAATAGTTCGCGACTGGGAGGTGCAGTCGTTTGTCACGAACCGAGCGTAGGTGTTCCGCAAAGCAGTCTCCAAGCCTCTGCTTGGTTTCCCCGATGTAGAGGAGGCCACATCAGGAACAGCAGATACAGTATACCACATTAGCAGATGTGCAGGTGAACATCTGTTTAATGTGGAAAGTTTTCTTGGGGCCTGGGATGGGGTTGAGGGCGGAGGTGTA
>NW_025978637.1:0-271 GCF_021869965.1 Rhincodon typus | reverse complement strand
GATGTAGCACTTCCTGCGGTTGCAGGGAAAAGTGCCAGGGGTGGTGGGGCTGGAGGGGAGTGTGGAGCGGACGAGGGAGTCACAGAGAGAACGGTCCCTATGGAAGGCCGATAAGGATGGGGAGGGAAAAATGTCTTTGGTAGATTGCAGGTGGTGGAAGTGGCGGGGGATGATGCGTTGAATCTGGAGGTTGGTGGGGTGGTACGTGAGGACGAGGGGTGTTCTGTCTTTGAAGTTATTGCGGGGAGGGGGTGTGAGGGATGAGTTGCGG
>NW_025978636.1:0-6435 GCF_021869965.1 Rhincodon typus | reverse complement strand
GTCCGCTCCACACTCCCCTCCAGCTCCACCACACCCGGCACTTTTCCCTGCAACCGCAGGAAGTGCTACACCTGCCCCCATACCTCCTCCCTCACCCCCATCCCAGGCCGCAAGAAGACTTTCCACATCAAGCAGATGTTCACCTGCACATCTGCCAATGTGGTATACTGCATCCGCTGTACCCGGTGTGGCTTCCTCTACATCGGGGAAACCAAGCGGAGACTCGGGGACTGCTTTGCAGAACACCTACGCTCGGTTTGCAATAAACAACTGCACCTCCCAGTCGTGAACCATTTCAACTCCCCCTCCCATTCCTCAGACGACATGTCCATCCTGGGCCTCCTGCAGTGCCACAACGATGCCACCCGAAGGTTGCAGGAACAGCAACTCATATTCCGCTTGGGAACCCTGCAGCCCAATGGTATCAATGTGGATTTCACAAGTTTCAAAATCTCCCCTCCCCCACCGCATCCCAAAACCAGTCCAGCTCGTCCCTGCCTCCCTAACCTGTTCTTCCTCCCACCTCAAGCCGCACCTCCATCTCCTACCGACCTACCTCATCCCGCCCCCTTGACCTGTCCGTCCTCCCTGGACTGACCTATCCCCTTCCTAACTCCCTACCTACACTCACCTTTACTGGCTCCATCCCCGCCTCTTCGACCTGTTTGTTTCCTCTCCACCTATCCTCTCCTCTATCCCTCTTCTATCCGCCTCCCACTCTCTCCCTATTTATTTCAAAACCCCCTTCCCCTCCCCCTTTTCTGATGAAGGGTCTAGGCCCGAAACGTCAGCCTCTCTGCTCCTATGATGCTGCTTGGCCTGCTGTGTTCATCCAGCCCTGCACCTTGTTGTCTCTAACATTTATAACTGATTAGTGAATGAGATGTCAGCTCTGATCTCCACAACCTGGGTTTAGTTGACATGAGATACCCCCAGTTTTGAAGATTTTTTTGAGGACAATAAAGTCCTTTTGTGCTATATACAGAACACCGTGGCTGTATATATTTTCGGTGTATATATTTTCCTTAAGTGAAGAATGCCCAGCTTAGATTTGTAGTTATTTCAGCAGTTGTGACTTACTCCATAAGCCTGCCTATTAAGCTGCCTGTACTCGGTTTTGTCAGGTTTGAATTAATAATATTCCAATTGTCTGTCACAGGTTTAGACATTGTGATAGGTTCTTTACCTATTTATGGTGATTAATTTGTTGTGTAACTAATTATGCAGAGATTGTATTGGTTTTGATCATTTGGTAAAATTATACAAGATTCCCTAATTGTTTGCCTGAATGAGAAATCAGGCTGTGATTAATTGGAATTTTCTACAACTAATGCAAATTAATGATTTTTTTAAAAATCCAGAACATCTATTGGCAGTTCCTTCTACTGTAGCAAGTAGCATCCTGTGCGTGCAGCTTTATTGCTCATTGACAGCATGTTGGTGTGGGTTTTATTGGGTTAAACAGTGACCATATAAATTAACATTGCATATCGAATCTCAATCCTTTATGTGAATAAACATTGCGCTCTGATATTAAATGTTGAGTGCTATCAAATAGGCTTCATAAGCACCTAGTCTGTCGCTGAAGAAAAGAGCTGAATGCCATTAAATAAGATGCTAACAGACCTTTTTGAAAAATGAAGTATAATATGCATGTAAGAATTTGCTCAAATGTTCTCAGGGTAATAATGCTGGTAGACCTGAACAAGTTGAAAAAAAATTATAAAAACAAAACTGATGCTAATACATATTCAAAATACTGCACTACTTTTGTGATCACTATCTGGACAGATAGTCATTATATTAATATTTTATAAAAAGAAATCATTATACTCCTCTCCCTTAATGGTTCATTGAGTAAATGCAGCACCTGGTGTGATATGAGCCATGAAGACCCCAGGTTCAATCAGACTGTGGCACACTCTGTGGGGATTCACTCATAGAGACTTGATATTTCAAAGGCTCTCAAGGCCCACGGAATTGCATCTCAGCATGTGCTGTAGCTGAGGGAGTTGAACAAAAGAAAGGGAAGAAACATTGGAAGAAATAAAATGGTAACAGCCAAAATCATATCACTGATATGTGACTGTAAAGTTAATTGGTCCAGCGTACGGCATTAATTCAAACAGATGGTCAGTAATAATCTTTGTCGATTTTGTGAGAGAGTAGGTATGAGAATTCTGATAATTGGAAATCCACTATGGAATAGTTGCACATGTGCAAAGGCTAACACCTGCAGAATATGTTTGGTTCTGGAGCTTTGTATTTGGAGAAAGTGTAGCGTATATTTAGTGGAATAATATCTGTGCCCCCAGGGCTAAATGATAAGGTGATTCTGTGAACTCACATTATATTCCCTGGAGTTTAGAAGATTAAGGGATTAAGAAGATTTAGAAGATGATTGGGTCAAAAGTTTCAAGGTATTACAAGGAACTTGGTCAGAGCAGTGATATGGTATCTGGGCAGTGCCAGTATGATATGGTCAGAGTGTTCCTCAAATATTTGCTCTTGTAAAATATAGCATAAAGCCTAGGTTCTTATTGAGACATATCTTGAGCTTTATTGATAGCACTAACTTTTTAAGATATTGTAAATTCTCAGTCATGTAGTTTAGGTACTGTGCTTATTGCTGTTGTTGCAATTACTGCTCCAACTATAAGAGTAATCATGACTATCGACGTTGAGATGGGTACCTTAATATTGGAATGTCACACGTTGCAATGTTACCCAACTTAAGAGTACAATGCCTTTCTGGCCGAGCATTCTATGCAATAACACAAGAAGTAAATACAAAGAGTGGAATAGGTGTCTGATGTGGTATGTGGTGATGAGAAGTCTGGTGAGGCCCAACTGGCCGTTAGGGGCATCTTGCTCCATCTTCTGTGCTTTTCACAATGGTGTGGCAATTTTCTCGTTAGGCCGTGGTGAGTTGCCAATCAAGGGGATTATTGCTGTTAAAAACCTTGTTAATGGACCAACTTACTTTAAAAATATTCAGTCAATTATTACCAAAGTTGGCAAGCAAACTTGAAGTTGTGAAAACTCAACATGAAAACCTGGTGGATTCAGCTCACCACTTGCTCCAAATGATCTCTATGTTACTTTCAACCAAACTGCAGCTTAGATCATGATCTATGGGTAAGAGCCATATGCATCCCTCATCCATGGACATTGGCATCTGGCCTTTGCAAGTCCTTGACAACTACCATGGGACGTCTTTGAAATATTGGCAGGTGTTCTGGAAGCACAGGCATGCATTCCATTGGCGACTAGCATTGAAAGGATGCAGCAGGGACCCTTTGCATGCACAGACAGCTCACAGGTTGGACCAGGTTACTCTTAGGGCTGCACGCATGCTCTCTTAGTACTTACTTAGAACCTACCTGGATCCTCACATCATCCATAGAGAAAGAAGTGAATACTGAAGAAATATTATTCCGGACTTGAACCGTTAACTCTGTTTCTCTGTCTGCACATGCTGACAGACCTGCTGAATTTCTACAGCAGTCTCTGCGTTGGTTTCAGATTTCCAACATCGATAGCCTTCGGCTCTTATTTGAACACTGCTATCAAGCATCAGCTGCTCAGTATTATCCCATTCACTGATGCCCCGCTTGGATTCTGCCAGGACCATTCAGCGGCCAACATCATTACAGACGCGGTTCAATCATGGACAAAAGAATTGAATTCCAGAGGTGAAGTGAGAGTGACTGCCCTTGATATCAAGGCTGCATTTGACTGAGTGTGGCATCAAAGAGTCCTAGCAAAGCTGGAATCAATGAAAATCAAAGGGAAAACTCTCTGCTGGTTGGAGTCATACCTGGCAAGAAGGAAGATGATTGTGGTAGTTGAAGGTCAGTCATCTCAACTCTAGGAGATCTCTGCACGAGTTTCTCAGAGAGTGTCCTTGGCCCAACCATCTTCAGCTGTTTTAGCAATGACCTTCCTGCCATCATAAGGTCAGAAGTGGGAATAGTCACTGATGACTGTTCAGCACATTTACAACAACTCAGATACTGAAGCAGTCTATGTCCGTGTTAAATGCTGAGATGATGTTTCCTTTCATGGGATAGTTGAGGACCAGAGGGCATATTCTCAGAACAAAGGGGTGCCAATTAAAGAACATAGGAACAAGAGAATGCCATTCAGCCTCCTGAGCCAGTTCCACACTTCAATGAAGTCTTGGCTGATCTGTGGCCCAACACCATATATCCACTTTTGGCCCATATCCTTCCTAAGGTGTGATGCCCAGATCTGCTTGCCATACTCCAAGTGAGGGCTAACCAGGCTTTTGTATAACTGCAAAGTAATTTCTGCATCCTTGTACTCCATTTAAGATGGAGAGGAGGTCTTTCTTCTTCCCTGAGGGTTGTGAATCTTTGGAACTCCTCCCCACAGAGAGCTGCGGGGGGGGGGAGAGACCTTGTGTGTGTCTAAAGCTGAGATCGATAAATCCTTGATCAGTAGGGAAATCAAGGGTTAGGGGAAAGTGGATATGAGGAATGTCAGATCAGCCTGCTGAATGGCAGAGCAGGTTCAAAGGGTTGCATGGCCCCTGTCCAAGTGAAGCCAGACCTGGACAGTATCCAGGTTTAAGCTGAGAGTTGACAAGTAATTATTGCCACACAAGTGCCAGGCAATGACTGCAAGAGAGAATCTAACCATTGCCTCTTGACAGCCAATGGCAATGCCATCACTCAGTACCCCACCCCAACTATCAGTATCTTTGGGGTTACCATTGACTAGAAATTCAACTGGCCAGGATGGCTAGGAATCCTTTAGTAAGTAACTCACCTCCTGACTCCAGTAGCTTAGCCAAAGTCTACAAGACATAAGTAATGAGTTTGATGGAATACTTCCCACTTGCCTGGATGGGAGCAGCTCCAAGAACATTTAAGAAGCTTAACACTATACAGGACAAAGCAGCCCACTTGATTGACATCACATTGTTAAAAAATCACACCTTCTGTCACCTACACTCAGAAACAGCTTTGTGTACTATCTGCAACCTGCTCTGCAGGAATTCCCCAAAGCTCCTTTGACAGTACCTTCTGAACCTTTCAACGTAGTGTACAGGTTTGAGCTGCTTATCAAGGTTGTAGGCAAACTCAGCTGTACTCCTTTGTATGCATTGTAGCTGTTGATCCACACATTCAGAGCTTCTGCACATGTTTATAACTTTGTTAAGAGTCAGATTCTCTTTGCACTCGTGCTGTCATGGTAGGATCTCTTATGCCTAAAATTATTCCATCTTTAATAAGCTCAGCTTTCAGTTGCATAAATTCATAAGTTACAGCTGAGCTGAGTTATTGATGTTACATATTGATCAATAGACTCTTATCCTTCTTGCTATGTATTCTCAAACGCATCATTCATATGTAGCATTCATTTGAGACTGAAAGTGTGGCTTCAAAACTTTTTAAAATTTTTGCAATGTTTTTTTCTGCTCTTCAGATAGATTTGGGGGGATACATTTTGAAACGGTCTTTTCCCAGCAGTGATTAAAATATAGCCTCTTATACGCATTCTGGTTGCCTCAATTAATCTGTCGCTGTTGCTAATTTTGCCATTGTGTGTTGAAGAACTTTCAATTTGAACAGGAGCTAAAATAGGGGAACCACAGCCATTTTCTTTTAACTGGTGTTTTAACCGTGGCTTGCTTTGTTGATCTTATCCAATGGCAGTTCACAGGTCTGCATATATTTGTCTGCGCTGTGTCTATAGCTCTGCAACACTCACCTCAGTATCTTTTCTGATACCATGTTTCAAGTGTAGAACACAGCAGCTTGTTAAAACAAGGACTTTATTGAAGTGAACTAAAGGTGTATGCCTACAGGGTGTGTGCCTCATGATCGTGTTCATCTGACTACGACAGACTGGACCAGACATTTTGTATACAGTTGAATTTCAATGCTCAGTGCTGAAAAATACGTAAAGTAAATTTGATCTGCAAAACAGCTGGAGGTTCTTGTACTGAATAAACCTTCTGAGTTAACAACTTATAATAGAGAAGGGGTTGATTTCCATTGTTTCTTATTGGATTTTTTTTCAAAGGTGACATTTGACAGGCTAGTATTTTTCAATCTTGGAATAATTCAGTGGCATTGTTTTCTAACTTCAAAACTCCTTGTTAACTTCTGTCAAAAATGCATGATTGGTGTTTGTTCCATTTCATGCAGAGCTCAGACAGTGATAGTAGGAACTGCAGATGCTGGAGAATCCGAGACAACAAGGTGCAGGGCTGGATGAACACAGCAGGCCAAGCAGCATCATAGGAGCAGAGAGGCTGACGTTTCGGGCCTAGACCCTTCATCAGAAAAGGGGGAGGGGAAGGGGGTTTTGAAATAAATAGGGAGAGAGTGGGAGGCGGATAGAAGAGGGATAGAGGAGAGGATAGGTGGAGAGGAAACAAACAGGTCGAAGAGGCGGGGATGG
>NW_025978635.1:6232-6435 GCF_021869965.1 Rhincodon typus | reverse complement strand
GTGTGTGTGTGAGTGAGTCAGTGTATTGTGTGTATGTGAGAGTGTGTATGCGAGTGAGTCAGTGTATTGTGTGCAAGTGAGTCAGTGTATTGTGTGTAGTGAGAGTGTGTGTGTGAGTGAGTCAGTGTATTGTGTGTACATGAGAGTGTGTGTGTGAGTGAGTCAGTGTATTGTGTGTACGTGAGAGTGTGTGTGCAAGTGAG
>NW_025978635.1:6092-6222 GCF_021869965.1 Rhincodon typus | reverse complement strand
TGAGAGTGTGTGTGCAAGTGAGACAGTGTATTGTGTGTATGTGAGAGTGTGTGTGTGTGTGTCAGTGTATTGTATGTGTGTGTGTGAGTCAGTGTATTGTGTGTATGTGAGAGTGTGTGTGTGTGAGTCG
>NW_025978635.1:0-5192 GCF_021869965.1 Rhincodon typus | reverse complement strand
GTGAGTCAGTGTATTGTGTGTATGTGAGAGTGTGTGTGTGTGAGTCGGTGTATTGTATGTGAGTGTGTGAGAGTCAGTGTATTGTATGTGGGTGTGTGTGTGAGTGTATTTGTGTGTATGTGAGTCTGTGTGTGTGTGCGAGTGAGTCAGTGTATTGTGTGAGAGTGCATTTGTACGTATGTATGTGAGTGAGTGAGTGAGTGTATTTGTATGTGAGAATGTGTGAGAGATTGAGTGTATTTGTGTGTATGTGAGTGTGTGTATGTGTGAGAGCAAGTGGGTGTGTGTGTGAGAGAGGGAGTGTATTTACACGTATGTGAGAGTGTGTGTGAGAGAGTGAGTGAATGTATTTGTGTGTATATGGGACTGTGTGCATTAGAGAGTGAGTGTATTTCAGAGTGCGTGTGTATTTGTGAATGCGAGCATGTGAGTGTGACTGTATTTGTGTGTATGAGAGTGAGTGTGTAAGAGAATGTGTGTGTATTTGACAGTGTGCATGTGTGAATGTGACTGGGAATGCATGCGTGTGTGTCTGATTTGATTAGATTTATTATTGTCACATGTACCTAGGTAGTGTGAAAAGTTTTGTTTTGCGTGCACAGGCAGATCGTACCATACAGAGTGCATTAGGCTAATAGAATAGAGCAAGGAATACAAAGCTACGGCTGCAGAGAAGGTGCACAGGCGGCGAGATCAACATTAAATCTAAAATTTGATAGGTCCGTTCAGAAGTCTAATAACAGCAGAGAAGATGCTGTTCTTGAAGCTGTAGGTAGGTGTATATACGTCTGTGTGAGTGTGTCAGGGTGTGTCTATGTGAGTGTTTGCTAGTGTGTTCATGTGTGACAGTGTACGAATTAATGTGTGGCTGTGTGTGAGAGTGAACGTGAGTAGATTGTCTAGGAGATTGTGAATGAATACTGTGTGTGAGCAAAAGTGTATGTGAGAATTGTGGCAGAGTTTTGAGTGAGTGAATTGTGCCAGAGCATGTGGGTGAGTGTGCGCGCAAGTGAATTGTGGAAACGAGTTAGTGAATTGTGTGTGTGAGTGAGTGAATTGTGCGAGAGCGTGTGTGAATGAGTGTTTGGATTTTCACTCTCAGGCATCACCAGATAGACCAGTACCAGGTATGGAGCTACAGTTTTGACCAGCAATAAAACAGTCGCTGGGAATAACCCTCCTTAAACTTTCTTAATAGGAGCAGTTAGGACACAATATACAGAAATGCAGAATGTTAGTTACTTTGTGAATGTACAGACACTGGAGCTGGGCAATTTACGCAGCCCAGCTGATGGGGTTGGAGACAGGATGCTAAACTGGCTCTCACCCAGAATTCAGAATATTCATCTCTCTGTTTCTCTCAGCCGCTCTCACAGAAATTGTCCCCTTCTCTCACCATCTCAGATTTACACAGGGCACAGTGGACTCCAGTGTATGACTGGAATTGCACTGGTCACAGGAATCTGCCGGAAGCTCACAAAAGCAATCATCACAGGAATCCAATCAGATACTGGAATCCAGCGCCCGCTCCCTCAGCGCTGACCCTCCGACAGCGCCCGCTCCCTCAGCGCTGACACGAACAGCGCCAGCTCCCTCAGCGCTGACACGAACAGCGCCCGCTCCCTCAGCACTGACCCTCCGACAGTGTCTGCTCCCTCAGCGCTGACCCTCCAACAGTGCCCGCTCTTTCAGCACTGACCCTCCGACAATGCCCGCACCCTCAGCGCTGACTCTCTGACAGTGTCTGCTCCCTCAGCGCTGACCCTCCAACAGTGCCCGCTCCCTCAGCGCTGACCCTCCGACAATGCCCGCTCCTTCAGTGCTGACCCTCCAACAGTGCCCGCTCCCTCAGTGCTGACCCTCCGACAATGCCCGCTCCCTCAGCGCTGACCCTCTGACAACGCCCACTCCCTCAGCACTGACCCTCCGACAGTGCCCGCTCCCTCAGCGCTGGCCCTCTGACAGTGCCCACACCCTCAGCGCTGACCCTTCGACAGTGCCTGCTCCCTCAGCGCTGACCCTCTGACAGTGCCCGCTCCCTCAGCACTGACCCTCCGACAGTGCCCGCTCCCTCAGTGCTGACCCTCTGACAGTGCCCGCTCCCTCAGCGCTGAAATGATGGGTTGCGGATAGAGGGAAAAAGACACTCAAAGGCACAATCTGAAGGAAGCCTGGAAGTGGCACGAGAGATACCCTGAACCTGGGCTGTCTCCTGTCTCCTCTGTGTCCAAGGCTTGGTGTTGAAATGGTTAAAAGTGGGGCATGAAAGCTTGGGGATGAGGCGAGCAAGGGATTCCTTTTTGGCCAGATCTTGAGCCCTGACAGACCTGTCTCCTGAGGAGCTACGTTTTGTTCTACTCGTGGTGGGAGGAGGGTCGATACCCTCGGGACTGGGTCCCATGCGACGCCCTTCTGCAGGGGCTCTGACCCTGGTCCGCCGAGGCGTGCCGAAGGGCGGGGAGCGGATCGGGCTGCTCGACCTGGGGAGGCATCGCCCAGCTCTCGCTCGTGCGCCGCCGGCCCGTCCCCTCCCACCTCGACCGCGAGCGGCTGGGGGAGAAGTGGGGCTGGTAGGCGCCGTAGGGGTCCGCTCCCCCCACCAGCGAACGCCGCCTGCTCCCGGCGTGTTCCAGAAGCTTCCGGAGGTCGTCCTCGCTGATGCAGTTCAGCAGTTCGCTTGCCCGGGGGCCAACGCCCCACCGGCCTCGCCCGTCCTGGCTCTCGTCCGACTCGCTGTCCAATGTTCTGGAATCTTCTGCCTCCTCCTCCAACTCAAAGAGCTCCGCGTGTGGACGGATTGGGAAAGACAGGTGAGAAAGAAAATTGACATCAGTTTCAGAAAAATAAATTAATTTCACAGGACGAGGGAACGTCTGGCATTAATTGCCCCCTCCTAAGTCACGCTGCATGGAAACAGACCCTTCGGTCGAACCAGTCTGTGCCGACCCTAAATCCAAACTGAACTAGTCCCGCACATGCCTGCTCCTGGCCCATATCCCTCCAAACCTTTCCTATCCATGTACTTATCCAAATGTCTTTTAAACGTTGTAATTGTAACCGCATCCACCACTTCCTCAGGAAGTTCGTTCCACGCATGAACCACTCTCTCTGTAAAAAAAAAAGCCCCTCACGCATTTTTGAAATCTCTCTCCTCTCACCTTAAAAATGCATGCCCCCAGTCTTGAAATTCACCCACTCCTCGGGAAAAGACACCTGCCATTCACCTTATGTATACCCCTCATGATTTTATAAACCTCTATAGCATCACAACCTCCTATGTTCCACGTTGCTGTGGGCCTGGAGTCACATGTAGACCAGACCAGGTAAGGACGGCAGATTCACTTCCCCAGAGGATATTACTTTCCCAGAAAATTGGCCATTCCAACTTCTTTTAAAATCGAATTTGAATTCCGCCATCAGCCAGGGTGAGATTCAAACCTGGGTCCCCAGAACGTTACCTGGGTCTCTGTGTGAATAAGTGAGTGATGACACCACCAGGATGTGGACAATCCAAAGTGAAAGGTCCCAAAGTACTTCCCAACTCAAGGCATCGAATTAGGAGTATATCCCAACCAGATATAAAATACAAAACTGCGCACCCCACACTTCTGTGGAAGTTCCTGTTGTAACTTACTCCCTCTCAGGCAGTGCATCGCAGATCCCAACACCTCGCTGCATCAAAAATCTAAATTCTCCTCCTCTTCCCCCCTCCCTCTGGTTCATTCTCCGACCCTCTTGAATCTGTGTTCCCCCTCGCTCTGGTGACTGACCTTCCAGGCGGTGGGAACAGATTCTCCCTGATTCCCCTCCATCGAAGTCCATTTGGCATTTGGAATGCTTTGATTCAATTGACCATTTCTCCGCCCCGAAGTGAACCATCCCATCTTCTCCCCGGTCTCTCCGCACAAACCAAAGCCCCTCACCCTTGCATCCTGTTGCGGGAAATCCCCCTCTCTGAGGGGTCTTGGCTCTCTTTCCGAAAGAGTGCCGCTGAAGAGGGGACTATTCATCCATTCAAACTACTTTGCCGAGTCTCCCTCCTCTCTCTCTCTCTCCCTCCCTTTCTCCCTCTCCATCTCCCTCCTGCTCCCTTTCTCCCTCTCCTTCCCTCTCCCTCTCTCCCTCTCCTTCTCTCCCTCTCCCTCTCTCCCTCCCTCTCTCCCTCCCTTTCCCTCTCCCTCTCTCCCTCCCTCTCCCTCTCCCTCTCTCTCTGACTCCGAACACGCTGAAGAGCACCACCACTCCACTCACCCCCCTCTCTTCCTCCAACCACCATTCCTGGTCTCCATTCTGGGAAATTTTTGAGGTGAAGGCTGCGATAGTGAGGGGAGCATGAGGACCAATTGGTGAGGTCACAGGGCTATTAAGAGAGGCCCCCTCCGTCCCACCCCGTTCAAGGCAAACCCCGTGCGTCATGGGTTCAAATCCCCCCCACACATTTCCCCCAAGGAGGAATTTAAATTCATATAAATTAAACCTGGAATTCGAGGCTGGTCTCGGTGAACATGACAGCAATCAGACTGTTAATAAAAATCTCAGCAGTTCCTGAAAGGGGGAAGGGAAATCTGCCGTCCTTACCCGGTCTGGGCCTACACATGACTCCAGACCCCACACAGTGACCCTTAATTGCCCTGTGAAATGGATCTGAGTGAGATTCTCAGACGAAGCAGTGGGTATGGGTACTGTAACAATGTTTAAAAGGCATTTGGATAAGTACATGAACAGGAAAGGTTTGGAGGGATATGGGCCAGGATCAGGCAGGTGGGACTAGTTTAGTTTGGGATTAGGGTCAGCATGGACTGGTTGGGCTGAAGGGTCTGTTTCCGTGCCATATGATTCTATAACTCTGTTAGGGAAGGACAATGAATGCTGATTTTACCCAGTAATGGTCAATCTTGAAGTAAGGGGGAAGATCGGGGGAGAGAGAGAGAGAGAGAGAGAGAGAGACGGACTGAGGGAGGGAGGGAGAGAGCAAGGGGAGGGGGGGAGAGAAAGAGAGAAGGGAAGGGGGAATTGCACTGGGGAGAGAGAAATAAGGACGCGGAGGAGAGAGAGAGGAGGAGGACGGGACAGGGTCAGAGGGAATGTCAAGGGGAGTAGTGTGTGGGAGAAAAAGTTGTGGGGCATGGGAAGAGGGGCAGGGGAGAGGGGGCAGGGTGAGGGGGGATGGGGGATTGGGGCAGTGGAGAGGG
>NW_025978634.1:619-6437 GCF_021869965.1 Rhincodon typus | reverse complement strand
AGGGGGAGGAGAGAGTCGGGGGCTAAGAGTGGGGGAGGGAGAAGTGGTACAGAGACAGGGAGGGAGAGCAGAGGGGGAGACGGGGACAGAGGGAGAGGGGAGACAGTGGGGTCGGACAGGCGGGGGGGAGAGAGAGATTGGAGGGGAGAAAGAGAGAGAGAGGGTGAGGGAGGGAGAGAGAGGCAGGGACAGAGAGACGGGCCCCCTCCTAGAGACTGTCACACAGGAACAGGAGGAAATTCATTCTCCATCTCATCCCTATCCTACCCTTTAATCACCTTAAGCCCTTTAGATTGACCCCCTGGGGTCAATGCCGGGGGCCTGGGCTGCGTGACATCCCTTTCGAGTGTCAGACCCTTTCAGATTCTCACCACATAGTGTGGAACCTAGCCCGATCTGACTGGGAATTCCTGTCGATAACACCCTTCCGGAGCTGCCCCTCTTCCCTTTCCCACCTCCAATATTCAGGGGTAGAAACCCCTCGATAAAGGGGGCTTTCTGCCTGGGGTCTCAGCCATCCTCGCTGTAATATAAAAACAATGTTGTCAGATTGCAGGCTTTGGAACAGCTCTGACCATCATGTTACAACTGGACAAGTCTGATCCCAGACTGAAACACAGTCATAGAGTCATACAGCACGGAAACAGACCCTTCGGTCCAACTCGACCAAACTAACCAGGTATCCTAAATTAATCTGGTCCCATTTGCCAGCATTTGGCCCATATCCCTCTAAACCCTTCCTATTCACGTACCCATCCAGATCCTTTTTAAATGTTGTGATTGTACCAGCCTCCACCACTTTCTCTGGCAGCTCATTCCATACACGCACCATTCTCTGCGTGAAAAAGTTGCCCCCCTTCGCTCCCTTTAAAATCTTTCCCCTCTCACCTTAAACCTACGCCCTCCAGTTCTGGATGCCCCCACCCTGGAGAAAAGACCTTGTCTGTTTACCCTATCCATGTCCCTCATGATTTTATAAATCTCTATAAGGTCACCCCCTCAGCCTCCGACACTCCAGGGGAAATAGCCCCAGACTATTCAGCCTCTCCCTATAGCTCAAACCCTGAACCCTGGCAACATCCTTGTAAATCTCTTCTCAACCTTTTCAAGTTTCACAACATCCTTCCTACAGCAGGGAGACCAGAATTGCATGCCTTATTTCAATAGCGGCCTCAACAATGTCCTGTACAGCCGCAACATGAGCTCCCAACTCCTATACTCAATGCAGTGACCAATAGAGACAAGTGTATTAAATCAGGCTTGATAGATCACATCTTATATTTTTTCCTAATTTTACAGAGTGGTCTCTCACTGAAACACGAGCTCACAATGCTGTGGATGCTATCTCAGCAACAAAAAGAGTTTATTGCTCAGAGCGAATACAAGGAAACACAAAATAAAACAAATCACGAGATCTAAAGAGACCACGATTTGAAAGATACAAACAAGCTGAGACAAAATGCGACATTTACCCAATAATTAAAATCCAGAGAAATTTCCTCCACCTTTTTACAACCGTGGGCTGCATCTGATAAGTTCCTATCCTGTGAACAGTTGAATACTCACACAATCTTTCAGCTTAGACTTTCTCAGCTTTGAATAACAGCTGCAGATTTCAAACTTATCCCTCCTGTCTGGGGGATAGACTTCTTTCATGAGGAGAGGCGATGTCTGCCTCTGACTGCAGTCAGTTCCTCTCCAAACGAAACCCAAAAGCTTTTGAACCACATTGTTAATATAAACTGGTTCATCATTGATCCAGCTATGCAAATAGCTCGACAGTTTCTCTCCCCCTCCAACCGTTAATCTTCACAGAATGAACAAACTTCCATTAACGCTCCAGGAGGCGAACCTTGGATGAAAATCATGGATTCAGAATGAGCCCCCCGGCCAATTTTTAAACCGCATCACAAAAACAGACTAACGCCCATATGCCACTAACATCGAACTGAAAGTCAGCTTAATATAGATACATCAGACACGTTTCATCTCGAGAACTTACTGTGTAGCAAGTGCTTGACATATTACCTGCACTTACAACAGTGACTGGGCTTCAGGAAAATATGGTAACGGATGTGAATTGATTTGGGCTGTCTGGCATGAACAAAGCATAGGTGGGCTAAATAGCCTATTTATTTATGGGGATGTAACAGTCCCACATTCCCCCCCCCCCCCACTCCCTGTGGGAGCCAGTCCAACCTTCCCCCCCCCACTCCCTGTGGGAGCGAGTCCCACATTCCCCCTCCCACTCCCTGTGGGAGCAAGTCCCCACCCCACAACACCTCCCGGTGGGACAAGTTCGCCCCCCCCCCCCCACTGAGCTCCCTGTTGGATTTATTCAGGACTGTCTTGTATTGACGGCCCTTGTTCTGGTCTCCCCCTAAAAGTGGAAATACTCTCTCTATGTCTCTCCGATCGAAAACCCTTTCAGAATTTTAAACACCTCGATCACAAGGACACATGACCTTTCAGCAGTAATTGACCACTTGGCTGCTTGAGTCTGCACCACCAATCGATCAGCTTTCTGTTTGTGGTTCAAATCTCACATTCCCATCTCCCCACCATCTCTCCCCCCCCTCCCAGTGTGTGTGTGAGAGACAGTCTGTCAGTGTACACAGTCCTGTACAGCCCCATGTGTGAGAGTGTGAGTGTATGTAAGTGTGTATGTGTGCGTATGTGAGTGTGTGTGGTAGTATGTGCGTGATCGTGTGTGTGTGTGTGAGAGAGAGGGCGAGTGTGTGTGTGAGAGAGCGTGTGTGAGTGAGTGTGTGTGGGTGAGTGAATGTGTGTGTATGTGAATGAGTGTGCTCATGTGTGTGCGTGCGTGTCTGTGTGTGCATGAGTGTGCGTGTGAGAGAGAGTGTGTGTGAGTGTTGTGTGTGCGAATGTGTGAGTGAGTGTGCGTCTGTGAGAGAGAGCATGTGTGAGTGAGTGTGGGTGGGTGAGTGAATGTATGTGTATGTGAGTGAGTGTGCTCATGTGTGTGCATGCGTGTGTCTGTGTGAGTGAGTGTGTTCTGTGCGTGTGCGTGAATGTTTTGTGTGTGTGTTGTGTGTGCGTGTGCGAATGTGTGTGTGTGTTGTGTGCATGTGAGTGAGCATGTGAGTGTGTTTGGATGTGTCTGTGTGAGTGAATGTGTGTGTTAGTGTGTGTGAATGCATGTGTGTTAGTGTGTGTGTGTGTGTTAGTGACTGTGTTAGAGAGTGACTGTGTGTGTTAGTGAGTGACTGTGTGTGTGAGTGTGTGAGTGACTGTGTGTTAGTGAGTGTGTGTGTTAGTGAGTATGTGTATGTTAGTGACTGTGTGTGTGTTAGAGTGTGTTTTAGTGTGTGTGTGTGAGTGAATGTGTGTTAGTGAGTGTGCGTGTGTGTGTTAGTGAGTGTGTTAGTGTGTGAGAGTGAGTGTGTTAGTGTGTGTGTGTGAGTGAATGTATGTGTGAGTGAGTGTTAGTGTGTGTGTGTGTTAGTGAGTGTGTGTATAAGTGTGTGTGTTAGTGAATGTGTGTGTTAGTGAGTGTGTGTGTGTGTGAGTGAATGTGTGTGTGAATATGTGTGTGTTAGTATATGTGTGTGTGCGTGAATATGTGTATTAGTGTGTGTGTGAATGTGTGTGTGTGTGTTAGTATGTGTTAGTGTGTGTGTGAATATGTGTGCGTGTGTGTGTTAGTGTGTATGTGAATATGTGTGTGTGTGTTAGTGTGTGTGTGTGTGTTAGTGTGTGTGTGCGTGTGTTTGTGTGTGTGTGAATATGTGTGTGCCTGTGTTAGTGTGTGTGCCTGTGTTAGTGTGTGTGTGTGTACACAGTCCTGTGCATATTCAGTGCCTCCCGGGGAACATGCAGAATCCATACCAACCCAAGCCCCTATGACTGGGGAGTGAATGACAGCTGCAGGAGGCCTATCGGCCCATCCGGACTGCCCTGGAACGGAAAGTCACCCTGTTTTGTTAAAACTGCTCACCCGCAAAACATTTCACATCCCCCTCGCCACCCCTCCCCCTCACTGTCATTCTCCCCCGGGATTGGCACTGAGTATAGTACAGGCCACTCTGTCCCTCCAAGCCTAGTAGGAGGCCATTCAGCCCCTCAACTGTGATCCATCATTCACCTTCTTCTGCGCCGCCAACCCTTCCCTGTAGCTAGATCATGGCTGCACAGGAAGAGCCCATGAACCTCCCGAATGGCAGGAAATCTGACGGATCTGGAACAGAGCCCGATGACTGAGATTCCAACAGATGCCTTGGTGGGATGACAGAGAGCAGAGCATTACCAACCCTTCCACTACCCACACCACCCCAACCCCCGGCAAATCAGCCCCGGGGATTCCCTTCGTTGGAGCAGGCTGGGGATGGTAGTGCACGAACGGATGGGGACGGAGGGAGGCAGAGGAAGGAGAGATATCCTGGGATGTTGCATTAGCTCTCTCTCTCTATGTGAGAAAAATAACTACATCAATCAAACCACAATCCATATACAGCAGCAACAGGACCCTTTATGTATCCAGCACCCCCTCCAATCCCCAAAATAACAAATCAAGCACGCTTCGATCGCTCCCCCGACGTTAAAAATAATTTAAACAGCCCCCCCTTTATTTTGCACCATGCATCTTAATATCCCTCCAAGCTCTGACCATGCCTCAAAGCATGAACAGTGTGTGTGTGTGTGTGCATGCAAAAAAATTACTTAGCATTCAACTCCACACCGACTGCACCACACAAAAAAAAATAACTAACATTGGCAATGAAGGAAAATACAACTATGCACTGCAAATACCTTGCATGGGGAGAGTGAGAGCGAGCCCACACCACAGGCAGCAGAGACGGTGCATGGTCACAATTTTTGGAAAAGGGGGATTGCACCCGTTTTTCTTCCAAATTCCTCGGAAGCGCTCTGTTTTTTTTTGGGGGGGGGTGTGTGGAAGCTATTGCCTGCAATTTTTTCTTTTGCAAAGGTTCAATCGTCTTCTTTTATTTTGCAGAGAGAGAGAGAGTGGGCAGACGAAAGGCAGCAGACTCTACCTCTGCATCTGCAGACGATGCAGGGACAAGGCAGGAAGGTCTGACTTTGATTGACAGCCGGAGCGTGAATGACAGTGGCGGCAGCCAATCAGCGCGCGGCCTGGATCCGGGATTCCCGGGCCCACGTCCCATGACCCCGCCTCCCAGCAAACCCCCCACCAAAATGTTCATTTTGCAAACGGCGTTTGCAGCAAAAGGCAGTCATTGATAATGCAAAGCCCCCAAACCCCACATCAGCAACACAATGCCCACCCCCAGGGGCAACCCTACCCCCGGACACAAAACTTTTATTTCCCAGTCAGGAGGAAGGGGTGTTGGAGAAATTCAAATTCTAACACCCACTCACCAAACCGAGTGCCTCCAGGTTCCAGAATAAACCCCATCCCTGTGCAACTCTGCATTTGCAAATTTGCATTTGGCCACAGCACAGGGCGATCCCATTCTGGAGCATTGGAGGAGGATGCGGGGAGGGGGGGATAGGTGGGTCTGAGACTGGGTGGTGGCAAGGCCGGATGTTTTCCAGCACTAGGAATGGGGTACGGGACCCACCAGGGTTCTGCGCAAGGGCAAGAGGAACAAGCAGGGCATAGGGCAGCTGTCTCCACCTTCAACATGCAGCAGTTTGCTAAACAGAGGGTCAGTGCTGAGGGAGCGCCGCACTGTCGGAGGGTCAGCGCTGAGGGAGCGCCGCACTGTCGGAGGGTCAGCGCTGAGGGAGCGCCGCACTGTCGAAGGGTCAGCGCTGATGGAGTGCCACACTGTCAGAGGGTCAGTGCTGAGGGAGTGCCACACTGTCAGAGGGT
>NW_025978634.1:0-519 GCF_021869965.1 Rhincodon typus | reverse complement strand
CACTGTCAGAGGGTCAGTGCTGAGGGAATGCCCGCACTGTCAGAGGGTCAGTGCTGAGGGAATGCCCGCACTGTCAGAGGGTCAGTGCTGAAGAAGCCTGCTCCGAGAAGGCCCTCAGACATCTTGTTTTACCGCGGATTGTACTCTGACCAGGAGTAACGGCAAGGCTCTGCATTTCTCGAGCGCCTTCCACCCCTCAAAGTCCCCCAGAGCAATTAATCCATGGCCAACGGCATTGTGGTTGTCCTGCAGCGAGCGCTGCTGACAACCTATACACAGCAAGATCCCAAAAAGGGCGATGTGATAACGATGTGGGATCATCTGGTTTTCTTTCTCGCTCACGATTTTCACTAACGGCCCCAGGACCCCAGGAAGAACAAGGCCTCTCACCAGCTTCCTCTTTATCGAGATCAAAGAGTCTCATCTTGTTCAATCTTTCTTGCAAGTGTGGGTCTAACTGAGGGATACGGAGACTGGAACTGTGCACAGTGCTCCTAGTGTGGGCCTAGCTGAGGGATA
>NW_025978633.1:0-6437 GCF_021869965.1 Rhincodon typus | reverse complement strand
GGGGTAGGGGGCTGGGACATGGGAGAGTTTAGGCCCTAAAATTATTGTACTCTATATTGAGTCCGGAGGGCTGTAGGGTCCCCAAGCGGAAAGCTTGGATTCAATTTTGGATCCATCTTGTCAAGTTACACTGGATTCCATGAGTTTTTACCTTTTTTAAAATCAGATTCCCATATTCCCACATTGTCAAAGACCTTGCTGAAATTGCATAAACTACATCAACTGTCCTACCCTCATCCAAACACTTGGTCACCTCCTCAAAAACTTCCACCAGATTAGTGAGGCATGATTTCCTTCTGACAAAGCAATGATGATTATCCTGATCAAACTTTTCTTCTCCAAATGGAGATTACTTTTCTCCTTCAGAATTTTCTCCATTAGTTTCCCCATAACTGAAGTGAGACTCACTGGTCTGTAGATCCTGGTGTATCCTTTCGATTTGATTTGATTTGTTGTTGTCACATGTACTGAGATACAGTGAAAAGTGTTGTTTTGCGTACTGTACAGGCAGATCGTACCATACAAAGTGCCTCAGGGTAGCAGAACAGAATATAGAATACAGTGTTACAGCCACAGAGAAGGTGCAGAGCGAGAGAAATCAGAATTAACATTTGAGAAGGCTGTTCAAAAGTCTGATAACAGCAGGGAAGAAGCTGTTCTTGAATCTGTTTGTACATGTATTCAAACTTTTATATCTTCTGCCCGATGGAAGAGTGTATGATGGGGATAGGAGGGGTCTTTGATTATGTTGGTTGCTTTCCTGAGGCAGCGGTAAGTATGGACAGAGTCAATGGATGGGAGGCTGGTTTGCATGATGTACTGGGCTGTGTTCATGACTCTCTGTAGTTTCCTGCGGTCTTAGGAGGACCAGTTGCCATACCACACTGTGATGCATCCAGGTCGGATGCTTTCTATGGTGCATCTATAAAAAATGTTGACAGTCATGGTGGACATACTGAATTTCCTTAGCCTCCTGAGGACGTAGAGGCGGTGTTGTGCTTTCCTGACCGTGGTGTTGACATGGGTGGGCCAGGACAGTCTGTTGAAAAGTGGAACCACATGAGATGTCTCCAGGGCTCTGGCACCTCCTCTATGGGCACAGGTGTCATAGAGTCATACAGATGTCCAGCACAGAAACAGACACATCTGTCCAACTCAGCCATGCTGACCAGATATCCTCAATTAATCTAGAGCCATTTGTCAGCATTTGGCCCATATCCCTCTAAAACCTTCCCATTCATATACCCATCCAGATTCCTTTTAAATGTTGTAATCGTACCAGCCTCCACCACTTCCTCTGGCAGCTCATTCCACAAATGCACCACCCTCTGTGTGAAAAGGTTGCTCCTTAAGCTCCTTTTATATCTTTACCCTCTCACCTTAAACCTGTGTCCTCTAGTTTTGGACTCCCCTACTCTGCAACAAAGACCTCGCCTATTTACTCTATCTTTGCCCCTCATGATTTTATAAACCTCTGTAAGGTCACCCCTCAGCCTCTGATGCTCCAGGGAAAATAGCCTCAGCCTATTCAGTCTCTCCCCGTAACTCAAACCCTCCAACCCTGGCAACATCTTTGTAAACCTTTTCTGAACCTTTTCAAATTTCGCACCATCCTTCCAAAGCAGGGAGACCAGAATTGCACGCAGTGTTCCAAAAGTGGCCTAACCAATGTCCTATACAGATGCAACATGACCTCCCAACTCCTATCCTCAATGCACTGACCAATAAAGGCAAGCGTACCAAACACCTTCTTCACTGCCCTATCTACCTGTGACTGCACTTTCAAGGAACAGTGAACCTGCACTCTAAGGTCTCATTTCTCAGCAACACTCCCCAGAGCCTTACCGTTAAGTGTATAAGCCCTGCCCTGATTTGCCTTTCCAAATGCAGCACCTCACATTTATCTAAATTAAACTCCATCTGCCAATCCTTGGTGCATCAGCCCATCTGATCAAGGTCCCACTCTACTCTGAGGTCATCGGACCTGAAACGTTAAGTCTGCTTTTTCCTTCACAGATGCTGCCAGATCTGCTGAGCTTCTCCAGCAACTTTGTTTTTGTAACCTCCTTGTCTGTCCACTACACCACCAACTGAATAAAAAATTTGGGTCAGAGCCCTGGTAATTTCCTCCCTTATCTCCCACAGCAACCTGGGATACAGCTTATCCATACCTGGAGATGTGTCCACGTTTAAACAAGCCTCAATACTGAAACACTTGTGGATTTAGTGCTCAGTATCTAAAATGAGGAGTTTATTCATTTTAAATAAACAGCTAACGCTACAACAACTTACTTTTCTACTGCCTTTAATATAACATTGTCCTAAGGTCCCTCAGAGATGCATTATAAAGCAAAATATGACAAAAAAACACATAATGAGATATTTGATGAAATAATTAAAACAACAAAACATTTAGGGAACGAGTTTCAGAGGCTGAAATGACTGAAAACAGGTAATAAAATCTGATATTCTTAATGCAAAAAGCAAAGTTCAGGAAAGGTGACATTATCTAAGGCACTTGGTAAAAGAAATCTTTCAGAAAACATGCTATACAATGGCAGTAAATTTGTTTGGAACACTTTTTATTAGCCTCGTGACCTGTCATTTTTTCTACCTCTGATTTAAACTGCTGTATGAACAGACCCAGAGCTCTCAATCCCGAAGACTTTTGGCTCCATAACACAAACTGGAATTTGTAAACGTGGCAATGTATAAAGAAGCTAGTTAAATTTATGTTTTATCAATAAATAAAAACTGAAAAAAAACTGTGGATGCTGTAAATCAGAAACAAAAACGGAAATTGCTGGAAAAGCTCGGCAGGTCTGGCAGTTGAGAGCTGGGGTGCTTAAAGGTTACATAGATGTTCACAACATGTCATCTAAGTTATGTACAGAATGGCCTACTGTATATAAAGCTTTTTGTTTAAATTATGAGTATGACATATCTTGAAGCTGCAGATAATAGAAAACAGACCAAAATAATAATATGGGAAAAGCTTACAGAGCCACCAATCGGCCATGTTTGCAGCCATGTGTACCATCTGGATTGCAAATGTCCTTCCCTTGCAGATAAGCCAGTCCATTTGGACAGAGAACAAACTGATCCAAACATGTTTTATTTATCACTACTTTTCTTTCATAGCTAATAAAATCGAATTTGTTTTTCTACTTATTTCTCTAAAGCATGTGCAATGTTTACTGTAACATTATTCAAATACTTTATTCACATTTGCTTGCTTCTGGTTAATTCCTCCATCTGTTCATTGCAATCTCAAGATTCTTTTCTTGTGTAGGATTGTTTGAATATGCTCTGATACTTATAGAGACATTTATTTATCTGGATTCTGACCAGAAAAGGTTCTGTCTTCCTTTACCTTATGTAATTTGCTGAGGACTCTCTTTGGGAGTTTCTTTAAGATGTACAAATATTTATTGCAGTATAATTCAATGCTGCAATGTCTTTGTGTTATAATGTACATTAAATGCAGTCATTTCAAGCTGTCAGTTTTGACTCTTTGGTGTTTTGAACTTCCCTGAACAGATTTCCAATTGGACCTCACAATTAAAATATTTAACTCCCGGCTGGTTTTCAGCAGGTGTCTTTTGCTGTCAGTTTAAAGCTCATCTGCTTGAGCCAAAAATAGGGCTGGCTTTTTTTAACGCTGAGGCCTTGTTAAGCTCTTACCAGGGGTTTGCCGATCCAATTTGGCGATTCCCTGCAGAACCCGATCCACTTCTGGAGTGGGTCAGCCTGCTACCTATTTAAAGGAAGAATGTATCTCACTAAAGAAATGGTTGCATTGCCTTCTGTGAGATTTTGCTGTTGTCACACAAGAACCTGAGAGAGTATGACTCAAAGACAAGCCCTCACGTTCCCATGAGCCTACTTGCAGGAAGATATCAGGCCATTAAAAAGGAGGCTGTCTCTCCCAGCCAGGATCTCCAGAATTCATGTGTGACAGGCAGAGAAAGAGATTATTATGGCTGTTAGCCTGAGGAACGTCACCAACAGCGACCCTCCATCACATCTACCCACCACACAACCCCAAGATCTGGAGACCGTTTGGCAAATATTTCAATCATCTCACAAGCAAAGGAAAGTTCATCTCTCCATGTCTCCAGCTCCCTGAATGACAGGTGGCAACAGTCTCTCATGCCCTTTCTGATGTTGGGAGGATTTTCACGTCGCTACTTGAGCTGTTTGGCTGCATTATGGACACACCTTCCTTGACCATGGAATTGTGAAGTGGGACTTGAACCTGAACCTCCTGGCTTGGAGGCAGGGACACTGCTAGGCATCCATGTTGGGATGATGGGCTTCCAACAAGTTGTGTTTTTAAGACAGCCTGATCTCACTGTGTGGCGCTGGGAGAAACAGGAGTAAGACTGACAGTGAATGGGGGTGACGGTGGGGCAGTTGTCGGTAGAGTTTGCAGTTGGTAGTGGGGGCGGTTGTTGATGGTTTCTCGGATTGCATCATTGAGGGGAAGAGAATGAAGTTGAGAATAGAATTGGATATTGTGAAGGTGAGGAATACTCCGAAAGAGACAGTTGTCCATAATGGCCAACCAATGACTGCAATGACTAAGATTGGTGGAGTAGCAGATAGTGAAGGGGACTGTCAGAGAATGCAGCGGAATATACATAGATTGGAGAGTTGGGCGGAGAAATGGCAGATGGAGTTCAATCCAGGCAAATGCGAGGTGATGCATTTTGGAAGATCCAATTCAAGATCGAACTATATGGTAAATGGAAAAGCCCTGGGAAAATTGATGCACAGAGAGATCTGGGTGTTCAGGTCCATTGTACCCCGAAGGTGGCAACACAGGTAGATAGAGTGGTCAAGAAGGCATACGGCATGCTTTCATTTATCGGACGGGGTATTGAGTACAAGAGTTGGCAGGTCAGTTGCAGTTGTATAGGACTTTGGTTCGACCACATTTGGAATACTGCGTTCAGTTCTGGTCACCACATTACCAAAAGGATGTGGATGCTTTGGAGAGGGTGCAGAGGAGGTTCACCAGGATGTTGCCTGGTATGGAGGGCGCTAGCTATGAAAAGAGGTTGAGTAGATTAGGATTATTTACATTAGAAAGACGAAGGTTGAGGGGGGACCTGATTGAGGTCTACAAAATCATGAGAGATATAGACAGGGTGGATAGCAAGAAGCTTTTTCCCAGACTGGGGGACTTAATTACTAGGGGTCACGATTTCAAGGTGAGAGGGGAAAAATTTAAGGGAGATATGCGTGGAAAGTTCTTTATGCAGAGGGTGGTGGGTGCTTGGAACACGTTGCCAGCGGAGGTGGTAGAGGCGGGCACGATAGTGTCACTTAAGATGTATCTAGACGGATACATGGATGGGCAGGGAGCAGAGGGATACAGATCCTTGGAAAATAGGCGACAGGTTTAGATAGAGGATCTGGATCGGCGCAGGCTTGGAAGGGCCTGTTCCTGTGCTGTAATTTTCTTTGTTCTTTGTTCTTTGCACTGTGGGAGAAAGTATTCAGGAAGAAAGATTGGATTTTTGTGATAAGGTGAGAACAGTAATTGTGGGTGATTTTAATCTATATATCAACTAGAAAGATCAAACTGGTAACAGTAGCCTAGATGAGGAGTTCTTTGAATGTTTTTGGGTAATTTTTTTTATAGCAGTGTGTTCTTGAATCGACCAGAGAGAATGTTCCATTAGATTTGGTATTGTGTCATGTGACAGGATTAATTCTCGATCTCAGAGTAAAAGCACTTTTGGGGAGCAGTAATTCTACTATGATTGAATTTTACATTGAGTTTAAAAGGGAGAAGAATGGGTCTGGGACTAGTATATTAAATAGGAATAAAGGCAGCTATGTTGGCTCAAAAGCTGTGCTGGCTAGCCTGAACCAGAATACCAGGTTCCAAGATAGATCAATATAGATACAGTGTCAAACATTGAAGAGGATATTCCGGAATACTCAGAATAAGTATGTACCTGCTCTAAAGAAACATTCCATGGGAAGACCTCACCATCTGTGTTTCAATAAAGAGTTAAAGAAGGTACCAAACATATAATTGTAGAAACAATAACAGAAGTTGCTGGAAAAGCTCAGCAGGTCTGGCGGCATCTGTGAAGAGAAAATCACAGTTCATGTTTTGTGTCTGGTGACCCTTCATCAGAACTGATGAAAGCTAGGAAAATGTTGGTCTATATGCAGAAGACAGGGTGTGAGGACGGAGTAAGGAGTAGACGATAGGTGGGGATAGAGCACAAAGACAGAGAAGAGCAGTTTGTTAGCAACTCCTTTGTCTATCCATCAGGCTTGCAGGGTGAATAGCTGTTAATGGGGACTGTTAGTGACTAACCACCGGTTGGTTTATAATGGCAGGCTATGTGGTAACAAGGCCTGGTGTGTGGGGTAGGGGGCTGGGACATGGGAGAGTTTAGGCCCTAAAATTATTG
>NW_025978632.1:0-6437 GCF_021869965.1 Rhincodon typus | reverse complement strand
TTTTCTGAAGAAGGGTCCAGACCCGAAACGTCAGCTTTCCTGCTCCTCTGATGCTGCTTGGCCTGCTGTGTTCATCCAGCTCTACACCTTGTTATCTCAGATTCTCCAGCATCAGCAATTCCTACTGTCTCTGGGTTATTGTCAACTCCTTTCGGGCAATGGGAAAGCGGGATTTCACTAAACACCTGGAAAACTAAGATCCTTTTAAATCTGCTCCCAGAGCAACAACCTCCCCCTTCCAACCCAATCACATTTTCCATATCACACAGCTTGTGTGGCCTTCCTGGGCAAGATAATCAACTTAGTGTCAGTTTTGTGCTGTGGATCTATATCTAATGGAAATGGAATCAAATGGTTTATAAAACTATTTCATAAACTTGAGTATTGCTGAAAAAGAACTCATTTGGTAAAAACGTTTTGTCTTCTACTTATCAGCATACATCACAAGAGTACCAATTCAAGGGAAAATCCAACATTTATACCACTTGAGAGGATATTGCTGATTGGTTGGCAGATAGACTCTGGTAGAAGCATGGCATGGCAAATGCAACCAGTAATTGTTGATTCGTAGTTAACTGCCAGGCTTTGATTAGTGTTTAAACCAGGAAGGTAAACCCTTATTGGTCAGCGCCCTGAGAAATTAACCAGTGAATGACTATCACCTATTTTGTTGAGTTGAACCATATACAGTGCTTGTACTTATTCTTTCTACCTGCAGAGAATAGGGCCCTGTGTATTAATATATGTACCTTCCATAACAGCAAGCATGTCATACTTCAAGCCCAACTGTCTGAGGATTATTCACAAATTCCCCAAATTTATAACTCATATAATGTCACAGAGACCGGCTTAGAAGTTATACAGCATTCGTTAAATGAGACCATAGAAAGAACAAAGAAGTCTAAATCAGTCTTGGAGTGTTTGTCTGCAAATATAGGTGGCTAATAAGGTTGTTGAGCTGCAGGTGCAACTAACTGGATGGGAATATTATGCAGTGGTAATAACTGAGTCCTTCCTCAAAAATTGGGGATTAGATGTTTACTATTCCTGAGTTCATGATGTTCAGGAAAGAAAAAGAAAGACAAAATGGAAGGGTTTTAGCAGTTTTGGTTAAGAAAGATATTACAGTGCGAGAAAAAGAGCGTGACCTTGATATACAAAAAACAGATATGTCTGGTTGGGGATGAGAGAAAATAAAATGATTGTGACATTACTCAGTACATTTCATAAGTCAAAAAGTGGGAAGCAACGGGGGAGTGGATTTGCCAAGAAATTACAGAACGGTGCAGACCTAGAGAGTAATGATAATGGGACACTTTAACTGACCCAATTTTGAATGGGACAGTTCTGTTAAAGGCAGAGAGGGACAAAAATTCTGAAGCCTTTTCAGGAGAATTTCTTGATTAATATGTTTCTTGCCCAACAAACTCTGAAAGAAGGAACCATTGCTGGATCTTGTAGGGAATGAATTATTTACCAGAGCACGAGTAGCTCTGGGAGCATCTTGGGAATAATAATTATAATGCCATTAAATTTAGATTTGTTATGAAGCATGATAAGAAGCAATCTAGAGCAGCAATACTTAACTGAAGGATAACTAATTTCACCAGATTGAGGAGCAATTTGGCCTGGAGTCAGAGTGGCAGACAGCAATGAAGTGGAACTAAGGACTTCCTTTTAAAGAGGATATGGTTTGGGTATAGTCGAGGTACATTCTCACAATCAGAGCTCCCTTGATGAAAAAGTCAGAAAATAGGATGCTACACACCAAGGCGGTAAAAAACAGTTGGTAATTTGATAATAAAGGAGTATCAAAAGTTAGGGGAGAAGGAAGAAAGGAATGAAGGGCAAAGATGCAATAGCTGCTTGCATAACAAGGGATCCAAAGATCTTACAAAGGCATATTAATAGCATTAAGGTAATAGAGGAGCAGTGGGGAAAATTAAAAACCAAAATATGGCTTAGATTCTAAATGAGTCCTTTGCCTTGGTTTTTACCAAGGAGGAGGATTTTTCCAAAGCTCTGGTAAATGAAGAGATTGACAAGATACTGGATGAGATCAAAATAGAAAAGAAGCACTTAAAAGGGTGTCAAATTAATATGGATAAGTCACACATGTAGATGTTTTTACAAACAATCTGGAAGAAAATTAACTGTTACTTGACAAGCATGGACTAGTAAAGAAGAGTCTTTATCGATTTGTTAAATTCATAAATTAGTTGCAATCACTTGATTTTGTTTTTAAATTTTGTAACAGGGAGGTCAGTGTAGTTGATGTGTATGTAGACTGTTCAGATGTTTGATGAGTACCATCTATTAGACATCTTAGTGATATTGGCTTGGTAACAGTAATACAAAATGTACTAAGGCAAACTTGTACAACAGGCAGGCTGCTGGCCAGAATGTGGTCCACCATGGGTTCCTATCTGGCTTGCAACTGGGTTTCCAAATACAGATGAATAAAACTGGAAGATTTTGCAAGAAGATTTCCTCTAATCAGAGACCACTTCTCTTCAGTGTTTGCAGATAGGCTCACTGAGCTTATCAACAGCAAATGCAAGAGAAAAATGGCCTCTGATAGGGATATTTGCATACCTTGCTGCTCCTGTACCTTCCTTATTCTCTGTCCTGGACACTGAGAGTCACAGCATGGCTGGTGCTCTGGTTCGGCTTGCTGCAAAAGAAAAGATAGTTCCTTGGTGGGGCTGTGGGCAAGGGCTGAAGAGGCCATGTAGGCCTGGGCATAAGGTATAAATGAGCCCCAGTTGAGGCATTGAGCAGGCCTGGGGCTGAGGCTGGGAGCAGGCCGTAGTAAAAACAAAATTTCTTTGTGAACAAGTATCTATCTGCTTTAGAACTGCTGTCAAATGGTACACAAGGCCTACCAAAGCAGCATAGTATTTGTTTGTTCTGAAGATTCACACCAGGGTCGACATTAACTCACTTTTTTCTCACCACAGATGCTGCGAGACTTGCTGAGTTTCTCCAGCATTCAATCGCGTGTGACAGGGAGAGGGAGAGAGAAGACAGTGTGGGAGGCAGTGAATGGGAGAGTTTGTGTTTGGAAGCCAAAGAATGTTTATGGGTATGTTCTAGGTCAAAAGGAGCGGGTGTGTAAGTGGGCGAAGGGAAGGTTGACTGTGTGCATGCATGTGACCAAGGGGGAGGTGGAGAGTGTGCGTGCATATGCGTTGTGGAACAAAAAAGATGGACAAACGGACACCCTTCCCCTTTCAACCCTCCTCCTGAAAAGCCTTATCACAAAACAGGCAGAAAGAGGAGAATAACCTGGGCTGAAAGGTAACCTGCTTCCAACGTCCACTTTTCTGTGAATTACACCAATGTCCACTCAGAGTTTCTAATACCAGAAGCGAGCATAAGACCAATGTAAGTTAAACTCCATTTAGTTTGGTGCCGGTCTTCTCATCTTTCCATGTGATCAGAACTTTGTGCTTTGTCTGTTTCTCTCTAGCCCTGTTATCAACCAAGATGGCAAAAAACAGACAGTGACATAGATCTTTTTCTGAAGAAGGGTCCCGACCCGAAATGTCAGCTTTCCTCTTCCTCTGATGCTGCCTGGCCTGCTGTGTTCCTCCAGCTCCACACTTTGTTATCTTGTGACATAGATCTTCTGCTTGGTGCTGTTTTAATGGCCAAATTACTAATTAATGTTATCTATTTATTGTTTCTTGCTTGAAATTCAGGCTTACATTATTACAAAACTAGAGCAAAGAAATTTGCTCACTACCCTGCCCTTCACCCCAACTCCCTCCCCATCATTCTATTAGCTTTCCAATTATGTGCTGACTTACTGCACCTAAAGAATTTTGTGATTCATGCATTAGGACACCTTGATCCTTCTGTATCTGAGCTTCAAAATCTCTTACCATTTCAATCATATGCTTTTTTAATCTTCCTGTCAAAGTAGATTATTTCGCATTTTCCCACAATATACTCCTTTTGCAAGATCTTGAGCCTAATAATTACTCACCTAATAATATCGCAACTGATTTTCCTATCTATTTTTGTGACATGAGCAAAGTTAGCAACGATATCTTTGGTCCTTTCATTCAAGTCATTTATATAGATTGTAAAAAGTTGAGGAGCCAGCACTAATCCCTTTGAAACACTGCTTGTTACGTTGTGCTAAATGGAAAATAACACACTTCTGATATCACACTTTCCTGTTAGCTAACCACTTTTCTGTCTGTGGGGCAATATGTTATCCACTGCAATATAAACTTGTTTTTGTGTCTCAATAACCTACTCCAAGGGTAAAAGACCTCGGCTATTCACCTTATCTATGCCCCTCATGACTTTATAAACCTCTATAAGATCGCCTTGGAATGAGTCACCAGAGAAGTGGTAGAAGTGGGTACGAGTACAACATTTAAAAGACATTTGGACAGGTACGTAGATAAGAAACATTTAGAGGCATATGGGCCAAATGCAGGCAAATGGGCCTAGTTCAGTTTTGGAAACCTATTCGGCATGGACAACTGGGGCCAAAGGACTTGTTCCTGTGCTTAATGACTCCATAACCTTTATGTTACACCTTATCAATGCCTTCTGAAAATCCAGGAACAGTACATTAATGGGTTCCCTTTATCCAGAAGATATGTTACTTCCTCAGAGAGCTCCAACAAATTTGAGATCATTTTCCTTTTGCAAAATGATGTTGACTCCGTCTGTCTGATTACCTTGATTTTTTTTCTAAATGCCCTGGTATAAAAACTATTAATAATAAGTTTTACCATCTTCCCTGTGGCAGTTGTTAAGCTGTAGTGTCCTGCCTTCTGTCCTCCTCAATCATTTTGAATAAAGGAGTTAACATTTGTTTTCCATTCTAACAGAGACTTCCCCAATGTACAGAATTTTGGAAAATTAAAAGCAATGTACCATGTATCTCACTAGTCACTTCTTTTAAGATCCTAGAAGGAAGTCCATCAGGACTCAAGGACATAGCAGCCTGTAGCCCCAATTTGTTCAGTCCCTGTTGATAGCAGTTTTCTTGAGTTCTTTCCTGCCTTCTATTTTTTTGATTTGTAGCTATTTTGATAATGTTCATTGTATCTTTTACAGTGAAGACTGATGAGCAATACATTGATTTGTCTGCCATCTCCTTATTTTTTTAATTAACTTCCCTGACTCGCTTTCTATAGAACCAAAGTGCACTTGGTTAACTCTTCTCCTTTTTAAGTATCTGCAGGAACAGTTGCCATCAGTTTTTATATTTCTAGTTAGCTTTCCCTAGCTTAGTTGGAATGTACTGCCTCGGAAGGCAATTGAGGAGGGAAACCCAATTCTTTCAAGTGTTCATCCAAGTACATTTTTATTGTCATCCCATTCAAGGCTGTAGGCCAAGTTCTGGAAAGTGGGACTAATGTAGATTTAAGAGTAGTTTTAGTCTGTGCAAACTCGATGGGCTAGCAGATTTTTGAGTGTTCAAAAGAGATCAACGCTGATTGTAGCTTTGTAAAACTATTCTTTCTGTTCCCTTATTTACTAAAGGAAGGAAAATTCTACATTGTAATTCAGTGTTCTATTGTTTTGTGAGTCAATGTTATCCATTTCTGAAGACTTATATTTTGAATTTTTGCAGCGTTCAAAGGAGTAATTGAGAATATCGTTTTAATATTTTTGAGGTAAAATTCTGTTAGAAATAAAATTATGCATATGAAATTAGTGTAAGATCTCAAAGTTGAATATTTTTCAGGACTTCAGTTACTATCAACTGTAAAACATGACAATAATAAGCAACAATAAGAGGTGGGCCAAAGTTGCTACAAGCAAGGAACAAAACCAAGACAAACTGGAAAAAATCCATACCAAAAAGCCACAAACTCTGCCTATGTAATTTTATGAATGGCTATGACGTAGGTTAAAGTAAAATCTCAGATTCACTTTGTTCCGTTGTATATATTTTCACTTGTACCTTCTGCGTTTCAAATTGACCACATCTGTGAACACAAGTGGACTGTGTTAAGACATTCATTCATACAATTTGCAGTTACTGATCTGAAGAGCATCGCATGTAGTGACCAGATGGTTAAGAGTATGTTCAGGAGGGTAATTGGTGCTTGAGGCTGTGAAAGGAAGCAATTATTGTGCATGCGTCAAAATTCTAACAAAGTTCCTTTAAATACATGAAAATTGGGCAGAGTTATTTTATGTTCTGCAAATATGGCCAAATATTTATGTGGAATTTTGATTTGTATTTTATTGTGAAGGCAAAGTTAAATGCTTCAAGCAGTGATACTGTGAAAGACTATTTCCTACATAAAATAACAAACCATTTTATAAGATATAGTAGGAACTGCCGATGCTGGAGAATCTGAGATAACAAGGTGTAGAGCTGGATGAACACAGCAGGCCAAGCAGCATCAGAGGAGGAAAGCTGACGTTTCGGGTCTAGACCCTTCTTCAGAAAATGGTCT
>NW_025978631.1:0-6437 GCF_021869965.1 Rhincodon typus | reverse complement strand
CCGCATCCCACAACCAGTCCAGCTCGTCCCTGCCTCCCTAACCTGTTCTTCCTCCCACCTATCCCCTCCTCCCACCTCAAGTCGCACCTCCATCTCCTACCGACCAACCTCATCCCACCCCCTTGACCTGTCCGTCCTCCCTGGACTGACCTATCCCCTTCCTATCTCCCTACCTACACTCACCTTTACTGGCTCCATCCCCGCCTCTTCGACCTGTTTGTTTCCTCTCCACCTATCCTCTCCTCTATCCCTCTTCTATCCGCCTCCCACTCTCTCCCTATTTATTTCAAAACCCCTTTCCCCTCCCCCTTTTCTGATGAAGGGTCTAGGCCCGAAACGTCAGCCTCTCTGCTCCTATGATGCTGCTTGGCCTGCTGTGTTCATCCAGCCCTTCATGTTTTCATTATTATCTTAGCTGCAATTGTTCTGAAAGGAATAGAGTCTGGATGTCAGGTTGTCATATCCATGTCTATAGAGATACATTTGTATCCCATTTCATTTTTGGTTATGGTCCATCACAATCTACAAGCACTAGACTGAATGGTTCTCCAAAAACTGATGAGAGTATTAAAGATGCTGACTGATGACATGTTGAGGTTTTTCCTCTACTGGACATGTTTGACATTTTTTAGAGAACTACACAGTGTCCTTTTGCGGGTTTGGTCAGTTAAAATGCCTGTTTATCAAAACTTGAGCTTTCCGGATTCCTACATGTCCTGCTATTGGAATTTCTGGTGCCACTTGCAATA
Source organism: Rhincodon typus (assembly GCF_021869965.1). Lineage (NCBI taxonomy): Eukaryota > Metazoa > Chordata > Chondrichthyes > Orectolobiformes > Rhincodontidae > Rhincodon > Rhincodon typus. The sequence goes on along the minus strand of NW_025978631.1, from coordinate 5,688 downwards.
TCTCCTTATGGATGGACAACTGTTCATTTCTCATCGACAATCTATGAGGATATCTTCATCTGCCCATCTGACTTCCATTTTTAATATAATGAAATTCCAGAATTCCTCCAACCTCAGATTTAACTCAAAAGTGTATGCTAATAATATGCTCCACTGTTCCACAAGCTATCACAAAATGTAAAATGTTTAACATCCTAATCAGACTACCAAAATGAGCAATTTGCCTGAATAACTGCTACTCAGGGGAAAAAACTATTCACATTAGGTTTCTTCAGTAAAGGAAAAAAATTTACACTACTAATTGTAATTCACTTTAACAAGTAAAAAAAAAACAGAAATTGTTGGAGAAACTTAGCAAGTCTGGCAGCATCAAGGGGAGGCAATAGCCTAGTGGTATTATCACTTGACAGTTGATCCAGAGACCCAAGTAATGTTCTAGCTATCTGGGTTTGAATCCTACACATTGGCAGATGGTGGAATTTGAATTCATTAGAAAACTTGAATAAAGAGATCTAATAATGACCTTGAATCATTTGTTGGTCGGTGGAAAAACCCATTTGGTTCACTAATGCCTTTAGGGAAGGAAACTGCAATTTTTACCTGGTCTGGCGTACATATCAATCTGGACCCGCAGCAATGTGGTTGATTGTTAACTACCCTCTAGGAAATTAGGAATGGGCAGTATTTGCTGGCCTGGGCAGTATTTGCTGGCCTAGCCAGCAATGCCCTTATTCCATGAATGAATTTTTAAAAAGTGTGTAGAGAAAGCAGAGTTAATGTTTTGGGTCTGGTGACCCTTCTTCAGAACTGAAATGAAAGGATTTCAAATTTATGCAACTTAAACCATACCCCCTTCAAAAATCTTAAATGCATGCACATTCAATCACAATTAAGCAACACAAATGGTTTAATATTTATCATGCGTGTGGAAAACAAATATAAACAGGGAAAATAAAATTCTGAATCCAAAAGCCCAGATCACAATATGGAAAGTTATTTTTCTCACAGTCCTTCTGATATTTGAAATGGTGATAGCTGTTGTCTGTAAGATGATGGTCATCCCTCTATTTGATGGTTGATCAGATGAACTTAGCTCTTTTCCAGTATGAATTCTTTCTTTTTAAGCTTTCTTGGTTTGTTTTTTTTTCTGTCTTTTCCCTGCATAGGGAGAGAGTGAAAGATGGATGCTTTCTGTCTGCAGTCTCTGGAAGTTTCTTCCAGTCTGTTGTTGTTGGCACTTACCAGCTTTTTAATGTTCTGCAGCTCAACCGATCAGAGCACTGGTGAGAGGCAGAATCCTTAACTCAAAAGATTCCGGGTACCATTCAGTCTTGAATTCTCCCAGTTGCTACTTCAACATTGTATTGCACAGCTCAATACACAGTACTTGCTAACCTTTCCTGGTATTCCAGTTAAAGCATTTCAGTTTATAGTTCCAAAAATGAAAAAAAAATATTTACTCACACTCTAAATATTGTCCAATGGTCTGGATTCACTCAACAAAAGAAATAGCCTGTCTGTATCCACTTGTCATAAATCAGATAGTTTCAAATGAACTAAAATGTAACTTGCTCCCCTTTGTGTTCCAGCCCGATAACATAAAGAATTTGCATTTTTGGTTATTATTTATGTATGAGCACTAGTCTTTAGTGATCTGTCTACCAGAACACCCAAATCTTTTGGCTGCCCCAGTTTCTCATCTCTTAACATTCAGAAAACATTCATTTCATTCTCGGATTCAAAATAATGATCTTACACTGTTGAACTCTATCTGTCACAGTTTAGGCCATTTACATGATCTGTATTCATTTCTTTACAACTTTGCTCCTATGCAATGTATTCTGCCACTAATTTGATGTTATCAGCAACAGTAGCCGTTTCTCCTTAGAACTGACTTTCATTCCCATTCACTGGCCACTCTGGCTTCCTACTGCTTTGTGACTGAAACAGTACCGTATTTTCATCCCCAGAATGTAGATTCCACCCTTCAAATGATTGTGTCTGAACTCTTGTGCATGTGGCAGAGAAGAGGTGACAGTGACAGAGGGGCCAGTAGTACTAGCAAAGGTAAATGGACAAGCATGATATTATCATTGTCACAACTTTGACAAATATTTATATCCATTCATATCATTGTCTTTTAGTATCTTTCCTCCCATTTCAGTGCACCTCCACCCATCTCCATACTCTTTGCATACAGGATGTGCAGTAGAGGAGAAAATGAGGTTAGTATTGGTACAAACAGACAGAGAAAAGCCACAGACTTCTCTGATACCTTGAATATGACAGTATCTTTTGAGATAATATTTGAAATAAATCCACAAAGGCTGGTATCCTGTCACCAGGTCTCCTTTTACTTAAACATACATAATATATGGCACTGAACCAGCTAGCTCAGAATTGGGTCCAACAGTGAGCAGAACCTTAACACTCCTGTTTATATCTGTCAGCCAGGACTCCCTGATTAGACCAGGTTAACAGCCCTAATCTATGAGATCCACCTGGCTGACCTTGTTCCAATCTCCCTCGAAGTCCGCGGACATAGGTCCTTTCTCTTTCCCGTAGATTCTCCTGGGATTTTCACACTAGGCTTGGTTCCTCTGACTCTGCCTCAGATATAGGCAGCGTGTACCAGACTGTAGCCCACCTCTTGTGCCTGGAGCGCCTCAGATGAAATTCATCTTCAGGTAGAACAGCGTCAGGGCTGCGACATCTGCCGTGTCCATCTCATCCTCAGAGGTCTCTTCGACACTGGACAGAGGGGGAGAACCGACAGGTTCCGACTGCCTTGCTGGATGTTCTGACGGGCCAGGTATGTTTTGCTCCTGGCCCATTTGCAAGGTTGCTGCTTTCATATGGTTCACGTGCTTGTTGAGGACCGCCTCTTCTATCTGAACTTTGAACATCACAGAACCTGACCTTGTGCTGACCATACCTCTTACCCACGCAGGGCCACTTCTGTGGTTTTGACACCAGACTTGTCCCCTGAAGTAAACTGCCTCTCTCGCTTAGAGGAGTCTTGTGTCCAGCACTGTCATTCCTGATGCCGTTTCACCTCCCACCCCCACCCCTCAGGTCCGGGTAAATCACGTTTAACCTGATGTGGACTCTTCTCCCATTAGCAACTCATTAGAATACCTTCAAAGTTTAGAGACAATAAAACTGCAGATGCTAGAATCCAAGGTAGACAAACAGGAGGCTGGAAGAACACAGCAAGACAGGCAGCATTTGGAGGAAAGGAACAGTCAACGTTTCAGGTTTTTCCCTTCTTCAGGACTGGACATCGGGGCACAGGAGAGCTACAGATATAGGGTTGGGGGAGGGAGGGGTGGAGGCAGAATGGTGGTGATAGGTGGATACTGGTAGTATGTACGACCTGGTTGGTTGACAGGAAGAATGAATCCAGTTGCTGGGTCCCCTTCCAGCCCCACCACCTCCCTTCCATTCCACCTCCTGACCCTCCCTCCCAGCCACCAACCGGATTCATCCCTCGTATTGACCAACCAGGTCGTACCTACTGCCAGTGTCCACCCATCACCACCATTCCGCCTCCACCCCATTCCCTCCCCCCGCCCCACTTTATCTGCAGCTCCCACTACCCCCACATCCAGTCCTAAAGAAGGGTAATACCTGAAACATTGACTGCTCCTTTCCTCCAGATGCTCCTGGCTTGCTGGGTTCTTCCAGCCCCCTGTTTCTCTACCTGCCTTCAAAGTTTAGACTGCTTAGACTGCCCTTTCCACCAGACCATTGGAGGATGGATGGTATGGAGCTGTCCTTACATGCCAAATGCCCTTCGACTTTAGGAAATACTCAAATTCCCTGCTGGTAAATGACGGCCTGTTGTCTGTGACCAACGGGGGTCTGTATATTGCAACAGACGCTCACAATTTTGCAATCGTCGTCCCCATGTCTGATAAGTGAACTCCATGTACGTTCAACCACTTTGCACGGGCATCCACAACGAATAAAAATGTACAGCCCATGAAAAGACCAGCATAGTCCATGTGGAACCAAGTGCAGGGTTTACCCGACCATTCCCATGAATGTGAGGGTGCGGTTGGTGGTAATTTTTGTCCTTGCTAGCACTCTGGGCACTACCCCACCAACGCGGCTATATCGGCATCCAATCCTAGGAACCAGACATAACTTGTCACCAACAACTTCACTTTGAAAACCCCTGGATGACCCTGATGGAGTTCAGCCAGTATCTGGCAGTGATCTTTGCTCAGGACAATCACTGTTGCTCTCCATAATAATAGGCCGTCCTGTATAGTGATCTGGTCTTGCCAGGTCCAGAAAGCATTCAATTCTATTTGCAATTGCCCTTTTGTTTCCTCCATCACCACCGGCTTTTTTAGTTTTGCCACGACGGGATCTTTTTGTGTCCGGAAAGTTTAAAACCAGAACAGATTCTTCTAGTGGCGGCATCACCAGTGGGGAGTCTGCCAGTGGAATATGACTGAAGGCATCCATATTTGCCATTTGGCCTCCCAGACAGTGTTCCAACTTGTAACTGTGTACACCCTCAGAATAAGAGGCCACTGCTGAATTTGTTGGGAAGCTATGGGCAGCATGACCCTGTTCTTTTTAAGTAACCCGAGCAGGGTTGTTGTCCATTACTATTACAAATTTACATCTGTAATGGTATTGGTGGAACTTTCTTGCAATAAAGATCACAGCCAAACCTTCCCTCTCTATCTGGGCATATCTTCGCTCAGCATCAGCCAAAGTCGGGGAAGCATATGCTATTAGGTATCCCTCTCCACCGGGCCACTAGTGAGCGAAAACTACCCTGATATCGTAAAGGGAGGCAACGTATGTCAGCACCACATCTCACTTGGGATTGTAGTGTACCAACATCTTAGGCAACGATAGCTGCTTCTTCACTTCCCTAAAGGCTACATCTTGGCTATAAGACATTTCCAAGGCTGACCCTTTCTCATTAGCAAATGTAAAGGTGTCAGGATGGAAGCCAGGTTACGTATAAATTTTCTGTAATAATTCACTGACCCAAGGAAAGATCTAAGCTCTGGTACAGACGCGGGAGCCCAGGCACTTTTCGTCATCCTCACTTTATCTTCCAACAGGTGTAACCCAGTCTTGTCAACTCTGTCACCCAAGTAGGTGACTTGGAGTGCCTGAACACACATTTCTCCCTCCTAAGGCATACCCCCACTTTGGAGAAATGTTTAAGCATGATGTCCCAGTTCTCTAAATGCTCCTTATTGGTCTTACTAGTTATTAGCATGTCATCTAGATAAATGGCGACCTGGAGTAGACCTTGTAAAATGTTCTCCATCATCCCCTGGAAAATGGCGCAGGCCAGATACCCAAAAGGCAGTCTTGTATATCGGTACAAACCCTTACTGGTATTAATTGTAGCATACCTTTTGGGAATCCTCATCTAATCACAATTGCAGGTATGCATGGCTCATGTCCAGCTTCGTAAAGGACGGATATTTATCCAGCAGCAAAAAGCAGTTCACCATTTATTTGAAATCCCCACAAAGGTGAACCGACTCATCAGGCTTCACAATTGGTTGGACCAGTGCTAACTATTCCGCTAACTGGACTGATTTGATAATTCGAGACAACAAGGTGCAGAGCTGGATGAACACAGCAGGCCAAGCAGCATCATAGGAGCAGAAAGGCTGACGTTTCGGGCCTAGACCCTTCATCAGAAAA
>NW_025978630.1:0-6437 GCF_021869965.1 Rhincodon typus | reverse complement strand
GTTTTCTCCTCCACAGATGCTGCCAGATCTGCTGAGCTTTTCCAGCAACTTTGTTTTTGTTCCACAGATTTCCTAACCTCATAAGAGAAAAAATTCCAACTTATCGCTATCTTAAATGAGTGGTCCCTTATTCTGAGATTATGCCTTCTGGTTCTAAACTCCCCACAAAGGAAAACATCTCCATGTTGTGACAACCTTTGACCCAGAAGCAATACAGTAAAGAAAATGCGCAACTTCTTTAAATGTCTTTGGAATCTGTAATTATTTTTGAGATTGTTTGAAAGGGACTTTAAAGAGGTTTTAGCAACTACTTTTAAAAAGCTTGATTTTTTTTAGGTGAGTTATGACAGTGAAACCTCCTCTATAAATCTCATTACATTTAAAACTGCCACTAAATTAATTTATACTGAAATAATAGAGCTGAAAATTGATTGGAACCTGTTGCCAAGTTGATGGGCTTGTCTCAGTTGCTGGGCATGCACCGATGGAAAAATATCCCACATTACTTTAGCAGGCAAATGGAGGGGAAAAGTGAGTTGTCTTAAAGATCAGAAGATTGACAGCTACATCTTGCAACCTTCCAGCCTTGAACACAATGAAAGTGCCCTGGTGTCATTGAGATATGATATTGGTTGTTTTTTTTTCTCTCTAGGTTTCGGGGTTACATTTACAAATTGAGTATTCCTGAAAAAAAAACAACACTGTTGAAGCATTTCATCTTGGACTCAACAGGTCAGGTGCAAGAATGCCACATTTGAAAGGCAACAACAACTTACATTGCATGAGAAAAAAAGAGGTTATTGTTTGACAAGGGGGCCTCTGAATCATTAAAATATTGGCATAGAGAATACACCAATGAATAGGTATCCTCAAACTTCCGTTTAAATGCAAAAAAAAGGGCCAGTTCCCACTGACGGTTAGGGCAGTGCAATGTGTAAGCAGTTCCCATTCCCACTCCCCCTCTACAAATGGACTTTGTAGAGAACAAAATTGCAGACATAGGATTTGGTTCAAGCACAAATTTGTTGCTTATAAATAAAGCCCTACAATCCTAATAAAAAACCTATAAGCTGGCTTAAATGGCACAGCACTTCAATTGCTTCAACTAATTTGACTCACTCTATGAATTAACCTCCATCCCCCAAAACCTCACAAAGTCACCATGAAAATTATGACAAAAGGCTTTATGAAAAACTACAGGAAAAACTCAACATTTCTGCTCCAAACTTACATCATTCAGAACTAAATCTTCTGGATATGATTGTTACTCTTAATTATCTTAAACTCTCAGCCACAATATCCCTTAGTTTTGGCTGATAACATACAATGGTTCGTGTAGTCATCCTTCTGGTGAGAACTGTAGGTCCATGGGCCAGGATGACAGTCCCCGACCCTCTTTCTTGACTGCAATGCCAAACCATTTGCTCTTATTCTTTTCATGATCCTGATCGAAATATGATAAACTCATTTTTTAAGGCCGTCCTGCCGAATGGTCTGAATTTAATGTTCTTTTGATACTTCAAGTCTGTTCTAGAGACACTTACTCAGTTCCAATGTTATTTCCACACTAACAGCATGAATCCTCACAAGATGACATATCCTTTTGCTCTGAAGCTGATCTTTATGTAAAATGTTTCTCTTTTTCCATCATAGGAGTAAATAACTATTCTCTCAATCATTTGCATATGACAATGGTTTCATCCATTTCTTAGTTAGATTATATGGTGATAGTTATCCTGTGTCATTGTTGTGATAATGTCTCAAATTCCAGTCATAGATTTGTAGATTCATACAGCACGGAAACGGACCAGTCCACACCGACCATGTTCCCAAACTAAACTAGTTCCACCTGCCTGCGCTTGGCCCATATCCCTCCAAAGCTTTCCTATTCATGAACTTATCCAAAGGATTTTTAAATGCTGTAATTGTACCTGCATCCACCACTTTCTCTGGAAGTTCATTCCACATAGAAACCTCTCTCCATGTAAAAAAGTTGCCCCTCATGTCCTTTTTAAATTTTTCTTCTCTCACTTTAAAAATATGCCCCCTAGTATTGAACTACCCCACCCTAGGGGAAAGGACACTTTGTCATTCACCTTATCTATGCCACTCATGACTTTATAAACCTCTATAAGGTCACCCCTCAACCTCCTCGTGACAGTGAAAAAAGTCCCAGTCTATTTTTATATCTCAAGCCCTCCATTCGTGGCAAAAGTTTCGTGATGGCACCCACTGCACCTTCTAGATTGGCACTAATGTGCCCACTTAGGTCTCAATCATGACAATAGGCACAATGCCAGGACAACAGGCATTAGAAGCACAGTTGACATCTTCCACAAAAGATGCAGTGATTTAAGGAAAGGGTTCATGAACTTCAGAAACTGGCTTCCAGTAAATGAAGGTGATTCCCTCTTCAACTCCTCACATACACTTTTCTGAAACAGCAGGAGACCTGTTAGGCTGTTTTTTAAGGGTGATTGTTAATTGATTGCAAGAATCATATAAGTCCAAATGGCTGATGCACACTATAATAATGCATAATTGTGCTAAGAAGCCCTGAGGGTTTTAACAAGTAGAAGATTTATATAATTCAATCTATTCAGGGAGCTGACAGGTTTTGAGTTAACTATGAAAATTTCCTCCAACGTTTCAGGTCAAATGCTCCTTAACAATGTGATGATTATTTTTCTATTCGTTCATCAGGATATTGGCATGGCTGACTGGGCCAGCATTTACTGGCCATTCTAAATTTACCCCAGGGTGCAATTTAAGTTGCCACCATTGGTACCTTAACCACCATTGAAAATACAGAGAAGATTCTGAACCAATCTCTACATTGCAGGAATTTTGCTTATGAAGGATTTCTCTGTGTATTGCTAAGGTCTTATTTACTAGAAGTGGCATTATTATCTGCTACTGAAAAGATGTACTTCTGGTGCAAACAGGGAACTAATAGTAATATTTCTTTGTGTATTGAGTGGCACAGATCTGACTAAATGCTTTACAGCCTACAGTTAGCTACTGTTTAGATGATTAGGAAGATCAGAATGTATCAAATTCTCCAATGGGGCATGTGCACTAAACAATGTGAGAAGAATGAGGGATAAAGAAGCTGAGTTCATTGAATCTGCTCCAAATTATCAGTGCTTTTCTGAATGAAATACACATTTTTATAAAAGCATAAATGTTTAGGAACAGTAGTGAACCCAATGATTTAGAATCCACTTCAAATACAGTCCTTCTGACAGTCCTGAATACAGACTGCTAGCTTCTTTCAGATGTAACTGAGCTCACAAAACAACACATTTTGAAAGAAATTCTCTTTTTTTTTAACCTGCTAGTTGTTCAGCTTCCATTCATATAACATCTTCAACATAATAAAGCATCCCAAAGCACTTCACGGAAACATTATCAGCTTCAGTTTGACGTCCACATTTCTGAGGTCCATGTTCTTTTTTTCACTTTTATTGTAAGAAACACCGTGATGGACTCATTGGTTAAATACAATACTCTGTTCCAGTTTGATTAACATACAAATTAATTATTATAAGCTTATGCTTTTAATAGCTGGCTATCACTGGCAATTGAATATTGTTGCGTTATTCCTCGCTCATTGTCCTTGAGTGATCCTGGTTGCCCTTGATAATTACTGAGTAAAGCAATGTAAATCATTGCAACCTGGCTGAAGTACAGAGTGTTGTATAAACAGTAAAGGTCTGTGCAATGGGTTCATGACCAGCAGTGTAATGATTCAGATGGAAAAATCACCTCTGTTGCCCACAACTTTTCACTTTCTCATTGCAATAGCAGAAAGTACATTTAATGCTTGTAAATGTGTATCTGTGTTCAGTGTCAGTTATTGTTGCAACAGGCTGAACTATCTGCATCCATCTTTGGCTAGAAGTACAAGTCGATCATCCATCTCATCTTCTTCCTGAGGTCTCAGGCCACACAGATGCCAATCTTCAAACAATTTGATTCATTCCAAGTGATGCAACCAGCTAGGGACTGCAGATTGCATTGGGTACTGTAAAAGCCATGGACCCTGCCAACATCCTGGCAATTGTACTGAAGAATTGAGCTCCAGAACTTGCTGTGAAGCCCCCGTCCCCCAAACCCCAGCCGAGCTGTTCAAGTGTAGCTACAACACTGGCATTTACCTAGCAACATGGAATACTATACAGGTCTGTCATATGCAGAAAATGCATGACAAATCCAACATGGCCATCCTATCAGTTTGCTCCCGATCATCAGCAAAGTGACAGAAGAGTTGTTGATGGGGCTAATGGCAGCAATTGCAAAGGGTTAACCCACTGTGTCACTCAGTTTGGGGTTCTGCTAGGACCACTTGATTCCACACATCATTACAAACCTGCTTAAAGCATGGACAAAAGAGCTGAACTCCAAAGGTGAGGTGAGAGTGACTTCCTGGATTTCAAAGCACCTTTTGACTGACCATGACATCGAGGACCCCTAGCAAAACTGGAGTAAGTGGGAGCTGGGGAAAAGGTCACCGCTGGTTGGAGCCATTCCTAGCACATCGGAAGATGGTTGTGATTGTTGGAGGTCAGTCATCTCGGCTCCAAGACATCTCTACGAGAGTTCCTTGGGGTAGTCTCCGGGCCCAACCATGTTCGACTGTTTCATCAATGACCTTTCCTCTAACATAAGGTCAACTTGGGGATGTTTGCTGATTGTACAATGTTCAGCACCATTCATGATTCCTCAAATATTGAAGTAGTATGTGTTGAGAAGCAGCAAGACCCAGACAGCATCCAGCTTGGCCTGATAAGTAGCAAGTGACATTGGCACCACATGAGTATCAGGCAATGACTATCTCCAACAAGAAAGTTGCTGGGTCAAAGTCCCGGAGCACTCTCCCTAACAGAAGTGTGAGTGTCCCTATATACCAAGAACTAAAGTGGTTCAAGGAAGCAGCTTACTACCACCTTCTACAGGGCAATTAGAGATGGGCAATACACTGGCCTAGCCGGCACTGCCCACATCCGACAAATGCATTAAAAGATGGTGACAAAGTGCTATTTTGATAACTCTGTGGCTAAGTGGAACCTTTCATTCACTTCACTCCATGCTCATCCCAGCAAAATAATTCATGTACAGAAAGCTAAATTGAGATCCTGAAATGGCTAAAATACCAATGAAATTAAGGGATAGAGATTAAAAAAAATACAGAAAGCAAAAAAAATTTTCAAAAATCGGCATTGCCAACATTTTTAAATTTTACAACTTTTATTAACAGGAATTTAAAAGTAATACACTTTCAAAAATTGTAATGCTGTATCTAATAGAATCCAGTTTGATGTTGTTTATAACTATCCAAATATATTGAAGAACATTTAAGAATATCTCAGAAATGCTAAGAATAAAATATCAATCAATATCTAAAAATAGGGTATCTAGCAACATTTAAAGCAATTTTAACTGAAAGCCCCAAACATATAAACTGATATTTAGGAATCTAATTCCTCTCCCAGTTCACTGAAACAAAATCAATTCTAATTTTTCTTCAATTAAAAATTATGCATTAAAAAAATAATATTTGGGTGAAATATGCAACCAGCATTATAAAACTGAAATACAAGACCATTGTTTTGAGATACAGATTATGAACTCTCATAACTACAAATACATTAATGCTGATGACTTACTTTTAAACATACATTTGGGCAAGAAACCCAGATGTGAAGTCAGAAAATATCATCACATGATAAAAAGCCATTACGCTTTACAGACTCAGCGATGTATTTGCCTCATCAGGAAGCGAAACACAATGGTCTACTTCTTTGTCACAGAAATTCGATCTTCATTCTCTGTGGTACTGAGTGATTTAACTGTAACTCTTACTGAGTGAACTGTAGGCCCAGAATTTCCAGTAATAGTGATTGTGGTGAATATCATAAATTAGTTGTATTTTGAATTTAATGGTGAATTCAGACCAAAATATGGTTTCCCAATTAAAATACACTGCAGTGAGTGTTGTGCCAAATTACCAGCAGCTCATCTAATGAAATCAAATCTAGTTTCTTGTGACTTAAACTATTTTCATCCACCGTTAACACATTTCCAAGATTTGTCTTAAACAGTTCCAAGGTAGCATGTTATAATGTATGAATGTGAAATGTTGCAATCATAAGAAAGTAAGTAGCTAATTTTTTGACTGATCGGGATCGGAAATAAGGCTTTCTGACCCAAATTGGAAGATTTGGCCAATCAAAAAATCAATTTTCACATGAAGGTGTAAACCTCTCTAATTTACTTTGCAACCCTGACAGTGTCTTTTATATAAACTCATAATACATGGCATCCCAACGAAATGGAAAAGTAACCAACCTGTCTTCGAAAGAGAGATGGTTATACATAGATAGTAGGAACTGCAGATGCTGGAGAATCCGAGACAACAAGGTGCAGGGCTGGAT
>NW_025978629.1:5948-6437 GCF_021869965.1 Rhincodon typus | reverse complement strand
CCTCTATCCCTCTTCTATCCGCCTCCCACTCTCTCCCTATTTATTTCGGAACCCCCTTCCCCTCCCCCTTTTCTGATGAAGGGTCTAGGCCTGAAACGTCAGCCTCTCTGCTCCTATGATGCTGCTTGGCCTGCTGTGTTCATTCAGCCCTGCACCTTGTTGTCTCGGATTCTCCAGCATCTGCAGTTCCTACTATCTCTGATTCAAAAATTAAGTCATTTGGTGAAGTTGAGATTTTTGACTTCTGAAGTGCTTATCTCACTGAAATAAGCATCTTAGTTCAATCAGCATCAAAATTTAGGTCCTCTGGTGAAGTTGAGATTTTAATCTTCTGATATTCTTATCTCGCTGAAATAAGCATTTTTTAATCAAACCAGCATCAAAAGTTTAGTGTCTTGGTGAAGTTGAGATTTTGATCTTCTGATATGCTTCACTCGCTGATATAAGCACATTGGTCAAAATAACATCAAAAGTTTATCATTTGGTGAA
>NW_025978629.1:1308-5938 GCF_021869965.1 Rhincodon typus | reverse complement strand
TCAGAACAGCATCAAAATGTGAGTCATTTGGAGAAGTTGAGATTTTGGTCTTCTGATATGCTGATATCGCTGAAATAAGCATGTTATTCAAACCAGCATCAAAAGTTAGGTCATTTGTTGAGGTTGAGATTTCGGTCTTCCGATATGCTTATCTCGCTGAAATAAGCACGTTATGCAAAAAAAAATGAGTCATTTGGTGAAGTTGAGATTTTTGACTTCTGAAATGCTTATCTCAGTGAAATAAGCATTTTAGCCAAACCAGCATTAAAAGTTATGTCCTTCGGTGAAGTTGAGATTTTAGTCTTCTGATTTGCATATCTCGCTTTCGTGTACCGGAGTGTAGAAGGTTAACGACATGTTTGAATGCAGGACATACCATTGTGTGTTCTGAGCGAAAGCAGCTCAGTCGGTTCAATTGGTGGAATGATTAGCAAACTGGGCTTTAAATACAGCGGTTCTGAGCATAAGGCTACGTCTGATGTGTGAACCGCTGAGGGAGACAAGTGAAGCTGCGTACGAGAATGGTGAAAACAGAGCAAAATACCAGAGGGTGCAATTGTCCAGCAGATTGCCAGTTTGCCAGTGAACGAGATGAGCTCGCAGTACCTCGGCTCGGTGACATGATGGGAAACAGCAAGGCTGGCAAACAATTGCACATTTGACAAAGGTGACGAACATTCTAGAGCAATGCCTTGCAGGCGGTTAGTGGTCTGGATGTGATGGTGTAATGGTGAGCGCGCTGATTTCTCATTTCTGATCTCCGGGATCCGAGTTCAAATGTAGGTGTAGCCTTTTTCCTGGTGGTGAGTGACGAGCCTTGGAAAGTCTCGTTTTCGTCATTACAAAACCGAGACTTGAAGTGGGCTGCTTTTGCTCTCGCCTGAGCCAGGGACGTGTTTCCTTCTTCGGGCACTGCAGCCAGACTGCAGCTTTCGTCTACCGGAGTGTAGAAGTTTAACTGCATGTTTGAATGCAGGACATACCATTGTGTGCTCTGAGCATGACTGGCACCCGTGGTGTAATGGTTGATACTCTGGGCTTTGAATCCCACGATCCGAGTTCGAACGTCCGTGGGGCGTGTAATTGCTGTGTCGCTACGAATTGTTTCAGTTGGGACACGACAGTTAAATCTGCCTACGGAACAATCTAAGGCTGGACCTTTTAGCACCGCCACGTCAGATCTCATCACATTTCTGGCAAAGCAGGAAGCACAAAACGATCCAAACCCTGGCCTGGAGAATTTATTTCGGTCCCTGACAGCGTAAGTCACTGTGTTGTTTTCTGAGCTGCCCTCAGTGCTCGACACAGAGCAGGCAACAAAGAGACACGCTTGGGAACGACTGCTGCAATGGGGCTGTTAAAGACCGTTGGAGATCGCACTTTGGTGACACGCACGACACTTCAGCAGCGGCAGTTGTGGGCGGTCGCTCAGCGAGGGAGTTGGCAACCGTGCTGTTCGAATGGACAGCCGTACTGCAGCATTTTGATATCTAGCGCGGCCGTGAATCTTGTGAGCTGCCAGTGAGAAAGATGAGCGAGCAGTACCTCTGCTCGGTGACGTGATGGGAAACACCAAGGCTGCCAGACAATTGCACATTTGACAAAGGTAACGAACATTCTAGAGCAATGCTTTGCACACCGGATAGGGTTCTGGTTAGCATGGCGTAATGGTAAGCGCGCTGGTTTGTGAGCTCTGGGATTCGAGTTCAAATGTAGGTGTAGCCTTTTTCCTGGTAAAGTGAGTGACGAGCCTTGGAATATCTCATTTTCGTCATTACAAAACCGAGACTTGAAGTGGGCTGATTTTTTTTACAAAAGCACGCTGTCTGTTTTTGCTCTCGCCTGAGCCAGGGACGTGTTTCCTTCTTAGGGCACTGCAGCCAGACTGCAGCTTTTGTCTACCTGAGTGTAGATGGTTAACTGCATGTTTGAATGCAGGACATCCCATTGTGTGCTCGAGCGAAAGCAGCGCAGTCGATACCATGATATAATGGTAAGCAAACTGGGCTTTAAATACAGCGATTCTGAGCAGAAGACTATGTCTGACGTATGAAACGCTCAGGGTGACAAGTGAAGCTGTGCATGAGAAAGCTGAAAGCAGAGCGAAATACCAGAGGATGCAAGTGTCCAGCAGATTGCCAGTTTGCACGTGAGGAAAGCTGAGCGAGCTGTACCTCGGCTTGGTGACGTAATGTGAAACAGCAATGCTGCCAGACAATTGCTCATTTGAAAAAGGTAACGAGCCCTCTCGAGCAATGCCTTGCACTCTGAGAACTGCTCTGGTTACCATGGTGTAATTGTGAACGCGCTGGTTTCTGAATGCTGCGATCCAAATTTTAAATCTGGATGCCGGCTTTTTTTCTGGTGAGGTGAGTGCCGAGCCTCGGAAAGTCTCGTTATCGTTAATACAAAACCGAGACTTGAAGTGAGCTGATTTTTACAAATGCACGCTGTCTGCTTTTGCTCTCGCTTGAGCCAGTGACGCGTCTCCTTCTCAGGGCACTGCAGCCAGACTGCAGCTTTTGTCTACCGGAGTGTCGAAGGTTAACTGCATGTTTGAATGCAGGACATACCATCGTGTGCTCTGAGCGAAAGCAGCGCGGCCAGTTCCATTGTGTCTGGTTAACCGATCTGGGCTTTAAATACAGCGGTTCTGAGCAGAAGGCTACATCTGACGTGTGAAACGGTGAGGGTGACAAGTGAAACTGTGCATGCGAAACTGAAACCAGATCGAAATACCGGAGGGTACAATTGTCCAGCAGATTGTCAGTTTGCCAGTGAGAGAGATGAGCGAGCAGTACCTCGGCTTCGTGGCGTGCTTGGCAAACAACAAGGCTGCTGTACAATTGCACATTTGACAAAGGAGACAAACATTCGTGAGCAATGCCTTGCAATCTCAGAGTGGCTCTGGTTGTCTTGGTATAATGGCGAGCGCGCTGGTTTCTGAATCCTATGATCCGAGCTCAATTCTAGGTAGAACTTTCTTTCTGGTGGAGGGAGTGACGAGCCTTATAATGTCTCGTTTTTGTCATGCACTGACCAAGAAAGGCAAGTGTGTCAAACGCTTTCTTCACCAAATTATCTACTTACGACTCCACTTTCAAGGAACTACGCACATGAACCCCCAGGTCACTTTGTTTGGTAATATTCCCCATGGGCCTACCATTAAGGGTGTAAGTCCTCTCCTGTTTTGAGCTATGAGAACTAATGTGCAATTAACATTCTGTCCCTGCCACTTTCTGCAACGTGAATATGTGATAGCAACTATTAATGTATGACTGTCAGTTTCTCTTCTGTCCATTTGTTAGTTTAGCAATTGATCCAGGCATGTCAGTTTATGCTGTGTGATTGTGAGAGTGAATTTCTCAATCTGTACTCATCACTTTTGACTCTCGTGTATCAAAGTGGCTTTATTCTCTGGTAGCCAGTAATATTCTGTGACTGCCCTTCATTCTGAGAGAGTAGTTATGAGGGTGTGGAGAGTGAGCCTTAATCCCACTTCTATTTGTGATTTATGAGCTTTCTGTCAGTTTGTGAGTGTAAGGATGTGAAGAGCAAATGGGGATACAGTTCATAGTTCAAACAATTTTTGGAAACTGTTATGCAGAACAGATAAAGAATACAAATATCCGAGTGCAAACGCAATGGGCTGAATGGCCTGCCTCTGTACTGTACCAAGTCTGTATTTCTGATGATAAAGGAAAATGTCTCCTGTTGTATAGCGTATCAGGATAAAGATATCATGTAGAAATGGACAGAGAAGCTTATTTTAATGCAGGCTGTTTCCTTTTTTTAGGGTTTTATGATATCACTGAGACATTTATATTCATTTTGTACTGGGATATTGTTTATTTTATTTATTTGGAGAACTTTATTCTGCATCTGACAGTCCATGCTACATTCTCTGCTTGTCAGGCTTTAGCACAGAAAGTACATTTGCATTTCACATTATTTAATTGTTGCTTCTTTCTATGGGGCATCTATTCATCAAAAGATGATTTTAGTTGTAACTAAAATCTCAAAGAATTGCAGATGCTGTAAATCAAAAACAAAAACAGAATTTGCTAGAATGCTAAGCAGGTCTGGTTGCATCTGTGAAGAGAAATCAGAGTTAACCTTTCAAACACTTCCTCATTTCTGAACAAAGATCACTGAATCTGAAACATTAACTCTGACTTCTCAGATGCTGCCAGGTCTGCTGAGCTTTTTCAGAATCTCCTGTTTATTATTTTAGTCCTCCTCAGTCACTGATAACATCAAAAATTTCCGTCTATGTTTATACTCAATATCTACTTCAAATATGGTCATTGTAACTATGTAACAACTTTATCCATTTGTATACTTTGATTGCATCTTTTAAAATGGCCTTAGTTAACGTGCATTCAATGCAGTTATTGAATGCATATTTGTGAAGAAGATTCAATCTATCCCTCTTCAAATGCTGTGAATGACAATGGGCTTTCAAAAATGAACTTTACTGGAACTGCACTAGTTTATACAAAAAAAAAATACATTTATACTTTGTTGGTGGTTTTTGACCCTTGGATTGAATGTGTATCTCTGGAAATTGAGCTCAATGCAAGTCTTACTCAATCAGCTCTGTGACTGTGGAAAGGACATTCTCCGATCT
>NW_025978629.1:0-492 GCF_021869965.1 Rhincodon typus | reverse complement strand
TCTTACTCAATCAGCTCTGTGACTGTGGAAAGGACATTCTCCGATCTAACAGGGGAAACATACCTGCTGTTTGGTAGGAGCAGTTAGTCATACTTGGTTTTGTACCACGAAAATATTACATTGTCTTAGCCCATCAAATATCTGCCAGGAAGAAGACAGCAGAAAATTCTTCTATAAAACAACATCCACGAGTTTGAAAATATCAAAACTGATCAATGCAAAATTTAGTTAATATTCGTGATAATTCCTTGTTTAAAAGCTCGCAATTCGAGCAGAGAAGGATCTGGTTCCATAAGTACCCTGAGCTCCTCCTAATCTCTTTCTTTTTGAGAAATTCTAAAACAATTTACGAAGATACAAAAACTAATCAACACCTGTACGGGTCCATGAATGGAATTCTTACACTGTGCAATATCCAGCTCCCAATACACTAACTATTGAAGGGAAAAACAACAGGCACTATTTCAAATATTTCACTTGAGACTTTTAACC